>NW_027333662.1:0-20591 GCF_000331145.2 Cicer arietinum
ATTTACATAAATAGGCTTTAAAAACAGCATGAGCCTGACCTTTTTATTAAACAGGCCAGGCCATAAGTAGGCCAGACCATAAGTAGGCCAGGCCATAGGCCCCTGTCGGACGGCCTAGCCTATTCCCATCCCTACGAGTAATGGATGGTCTGATAAAAGCTTTACAGAATTATTAACACTCATAAAAGATATGTTGCCAGATGATAATGAACTTCCCAGTCGAACCTACGAGGCTAAACGGATTTTGTGTTCTATTGGAATGAGTTACGAAAGGATTCATGCGTGTCCTAACGATTGCATTTTATTTCGAAACGAATATGAACTACTTAAGGCGTGTCCAAAATGCAATGTCTCTCGATATAAGAAGAAAGAATCTACTCCAGCAAAAGTCGTGTGGTATTTTCCTATAATACCAAGATTTAGGCGCATGTATCGCAGTGAAGAAGATTCAAAACACTTGACATGGCATGCAGATGAAAGAATTAGAGATGAAATGTTTCGACACCCTGCAGATTCCCCACAATGGGCAAAAATTGATCACGAGTATCCTGAATTCGGGATAGAGTCAAGAAATCTAAGACTTGCACTTTCTACTGATGGAATGAATCCACATGGTCTTCAAAGCATCTCACATAGCACGTGGCCTGTGATTTTGGTAATATATAACCTACCTCCATGGTTATGTATGAAGCGTAAGTTTATGATGTTGTCTCTGTTAATTTCTGGACCCAAACAACCGGGGAATGATATCGACGTATACTTGACTCCTCTAATCGAAAATTTAAAAAGTATGTGGGAGACAGGTGTGGAAGTTTATGATGGGTATAAGAAAGAATGTTTCAATTTAAGGGTTATGTTGTTCGGCATAATTAATGATTTTCCAGCATATGGTAATTTATCAGGATATAGCATTAAAGGTCAGTGTGCATGTCCTATATGTGAAGAGAGTACAAATTGGATGCGGTTGAAACATTGTAAGAAGAATGTGTTTCTTGGACATCGTAGATTTTTACCTTATAGTCATCAGTATCGTGGGTGGAGAAATGCATTCAATGGAAAATCAGAGGAAGGTAAAGCTCCTTTAGCACCGACTGGATATCAAATACTTGAAAAAGTACAAGGTTTGACCAATAAATTTGGCAAACCTTTTGCGGGAGAGCTGGTGAAAACTGGGTGGAAGAAAAAGTCAATTTTCTTTGAATTGCCATATTGGAAGTCATTGTATGTAAGACATTTCCTCGATGTGATGCATATTGAAAAAAATGTATTTGAAAGTGTTATTGGTACGTTACTCAATGTTCCAGGAAAGTCTAAAGATGGCGTCAATGCAAGATTGGACTTGGTCGATATGGGAATAAGAAATGAACTGGCTCCAGTAAAGAAAGGAAATCGCACATATCTACCTCCAGCCGCTCATACTCTATCTAGAAAGGAAAAAATTGTTTTATGTAAATTTCTACACGAAGTTAAAGTTCCAGAAGGATACTCTTCGAACATTAAAAATTTGGTTTGTATGAAAGACCTCAAGTTAAAAGGTTTGAAGACCCATGATTGTCATATTATAATGGAGCATTTGCTACCAATAGGTATACGTTCCATTTTACCTGAAAAAGTTCGACTAGCCTTAACTAGATTATGTTTCTTCTTCAGGGAAATTTGTAGTAAAGTGATCGACCCTCAGAAATTACCGACATTGCAGAGGGAAATTGTTGTTACTTTGTGTGAGCTTGAAATGTATTTCCCACCATCGTTTTTTGATATAATGGTTCACCTTACTGTTCATCTGGTTAAGGAGACACAACTTTGTGGGCCAGCTTATATGAGATGGATGTATCCGATAGAACGATATATGAAAATATTAAAAGGGTACGTAAAAAGTAGAAGTCGACCAGAAGGTTGTATTGCTGAACGATACATTGTTGAAGAGGCTGCTGAATTTTGTACTGAATATCTGTCCAATGTTGAATCCATAGGGCTTCCCATGTCTCGTCATTCGGGAAGACTATCAGGAGAAGGGATAACTGGAAGGAGACTACTGACTATATCAAGGACAGAATGGGAGCAGGCACAATTGTATGTTCTGCACAATGATGATGAGGTTCAACCGTATGTTACAATACACATTGATCAGTTATCTCGTTTGAACATGAATAGGAATCAAAATTGGATAACTCGAGAGCACAATCGAAGTTTTGTAACATGGTTAAAAAATCACATAATGTCAAAATTTGATATAGACCCCGGATCAATTTCAAATAGATTGAGGTGGCTAGCAAATGGTCCGAGCTTACATGTCTTTTCTTACACTGGTTATGTTATTAACGGCTACACATTTTATACCAAAGAACAAGATGATCAGACCACTATGCAAAATAGTGGAGTCACTCTCGTAGCTGAAGCGATGCATGTCTCAAGTGCAAAAGACAAAAACCCAATATATGCAAATCTATCATATTTTGGGGTTATCGAGCGCATATGGGAGTTAGACTACACAATGTTTCGTGTTCCCATATTTGGTTGCAAGTGGGTCGATAATAATAATGGCGTTCGGATTGATGAGTCAGGATTCTTGCTTGTCGATTTTAATAGGGTGGGATACAAAGACGAGCCTTTTATTTTAGCGTCGCAAGCTCAACAAGTGTTTTATGTCACTGATCCTTCTAATGATAAATGGTCTGTTGTCCTATCGACCAATAAAATAAGTGATGATAACAATAATGATGAAGATGTTGGTAATGATCTTTTATTTGCAACATCACAACAACCACATGAAATTGATTCAACTGATGATGGTTTATATCTTAGAGATGATCATGATGAGGGAATTTGGATTAATCCATCGTTTCGTATTGTAAATGGACAAACAAATGTGAATGTCACCAGGAAAAGAAGAAGGGCATCTTAATGTATATATATGTTTAATTGTTTTATATAAGCTATGCATGTAATCTGAACTGTGTTATTGTAAATATGCATGTAATCTGAATTGAGTGTTTTATACTAAGTTCTGATTAATTTATTTTCTGATTAATTTATTTTCTGCTTATATTTAGCTTGATTTGAGTGTTTTATACCAAGTTCATGTAACAATGAGTGTTTTATATTTAGCTTGATTTACATGAACTGAACTGAATATAAATTAGTAATTTACATGAACTGAACTGAACTGAATAGAGAGATTCTCTTTTGCTCAGTGCATATATATATATAGATTCTTCAGAATACTCATTTCTAATAATTCATCATCTCCTAAAGTATTGTGATAAAGACAATGATAACAATATTTTTAATCCAATAAACAATGATAAAAATGTTTTTAATGTCATCCCAACCCAAATAAACCAAACACAAAAATAAAATAAAGAGACATTTTACAGCGCTTATCTTAAAAAGCGCTGTAAAAGATCCTTTTAAAAATAAAATAATGAGTGTTTTATACCTTTTACAGCGCTTTTCACACAAAGCGCTGTAAACGACTCTTTTGAAAGTGAGTAAAAAAGACATTTTACAGCGCTTATTTGACAAAGCGCTGTAAAAAAGCTTTAAAAATAATATTCATCAGACACCTAATTTCTTCAAACACCTTGTACGCATCATGGGAATCCAAAAAACATCAGACACAAACCCATTTCTTCAAACACCTTGTACGCATCATGGGAATCCAAAAAACATCAGACACAAACCCATTTCTTCAAACACCTTGTACGCATCATGGGAATCCCCAAAAACACCAGACACAAACCCATTTTTCGCAACATGGCAATGATCCTGAATACCAATTAAGTTTCGATTTAAGAAGGAAAGAGAATGTAAAGAGATAAAAAGGGTGTTGAGGTGGAGATTGAATTGTGAAAGAGTAAGCTTTGATGTTTGTGAAGAAGATGCATAAAAGGAGAAGAGTTTGGTGAAGAGGAAGGGATTTTTGTGGTGACCAGTTACTACTATGTGGGTTTTGCATGCATGTTGAGCTTGTTTAAAAAATAACATAACATAACAAAACACAAAAACAATAAGGCCTTTTACAGCGCTTATTTGGAAAAAGCGCTGTAAAAGAGCCTTTTAAAATTAACATAAAGAGACATTTTAGAGCGCTTATGTGGAAAAGCGCTGTAAAAGGCTTTAAAAAACATTCATATAACATAATAACACACGGAGGTCTTTTACAGCGCTTATTTGGGAAAAGCGCTGTAAAAGAGCCTCTTAAAATTAACATAAAGAGACATTTTAGAGCGCTTATGTGTAAAAGCGCTGTAAAAGGCATTCAAATAACATAATAACACACGGAGGTCTTTTACAGCGCTTATTTGAAAAAAGCGCTGTAAAAGAGCCTTTTAAAAATTTAACTAAAGAAGCCTTTTAGAGCGCTTATGTGTGAAAGCGCTGTAAAAGGCATTCATATAACATAATAACACACGGAGGTCTTTTACAGCGCTTATTTGAAAAAAGCGCTGTAAAAGAGCCTTTTAAAAATTTAACTAAAGAAGCCTTTTAGAGCGCTTATGTGTGAAAGCGCTGTAAAAGGCATTCATATAACATAATAACACACGGAGGTCTTTTACAGCGCTTATTTGAAAAAAGCGCTGTAAAAGGCATTCAAATAACATAATAACACACGGAGGTCTTTTACAGCGCTTATTTGAAAAAAGCGCTGTAAAAGGCATTCAAATAACATAATAACACACGGAGGTCTTTTACAGCGCTTATTTGAAAAAAGCGCTGTAAAAGAGCCTTTTAAAAATTTAACTAAAGAAGCCTTTTAGAGCGCTTTACAAAATAAGCGCTGTAAAAGGCTTATAAAAAGCGCTGTAAAAGTGTTACGTATATATAACAGTTACCTCTTCAGTTTCCTCTTCATTACGTAACCTTCATCTCAACCTTCATTTCTTCTCTTCTTTTGCAAACCCTATCATCCCGTCCTTTACGAACCTTATTTCCACGATCATCTCCTTCATTTCGAACCTTATTTCCATCCAAGATCATCTCTCCCATTTCACACAATATATTTTCATTGAAATACGTAACCCTCATTACGTATTTCTTCAAACCGTATTTCTGTGAACCATATTTCTGTGAACTTTCTGCAAACCCTCTTTTCTTTGCATTTCGTCTTTCTTCGAACCATCATTATTCAGGTATTGATGTTATTAAATTTTTGTAATCATTAGAATGCATGTTGAGCTTTTTTAAGATATACTGATACATGTTGAGTTTGTTTATAATAATGCATGATCCATGTTGAGCTTGTTGATGTTATACTAAAGTGCATGTTGAACTTGTTGTAGTTAAATGGATACAAACAAAGATTTAGAAGTTCAAAATGAAGAAGTTGGCACCTCTAAGACTTACGAAAAAGAAGTCAAACGTGGTGCAACTATCATGCAAAGGGTGATTAAAGCACGGAGCAGTGGCATTAAATTTGAGGTATACTATATATACTCTGTTTGCTGTGTGTTTTTTTATCTTTTTTTAGGGTTTAGGGCATGTACTTACTATATGAGTTTATTAGGTTGGCTGGAACGAGAGTGGTCAGCCAGTTGACCCCAACAGCTCCATGTTTGTAAGCTACATTGGGGCTGTTGTTCGTCAAAATGTCCCAATAACAATAGACAACTGGAGAGATAAGGCGTTGAAGGATGCCAAAGATATCATCTGGAATGACATTCAAGTAAATATTTTGATCTACTCTTTTGTCATTTATAATTTTTTTTCTGTAAAATACATTACTTATAATTGTTTTCATTGCAGACCACTTTTGTTCTTGATGAGGAACGAAAGTCATATGTTTTGAGAGTTGCTGGGAAAATCCATCGTGGATTTAGATCCCATCTCTCAAATTTCTATCTAAAAGATAGAGAAGGAAACACAAATGCTGAACCTCCAAAGATATATCAACATTATATATCAAAGGATGAATGGAGTGCATTTGTTTCCAAACGTTCTGACCCGGCGTTTGTCGTAAGTGATTAATTTATTAGCATTTGTGTTTTATTATTCATATTCGTAGCGTATTTTAAATTTTTACACAATTGCTATTTTTTTTTTATATAGAATATTAGTAAGGCAAATCGCGAACGGGCAAGCAACCCAAAACACCCATACAAGAAATCACGTATGGGATATGCACGCCTTGAACAAAAAATTGTAAGTAATTAAACATCACTTGTAATTTGTATTATAAACTATAGTGTGTAACTAATTTGTATTATTTTGTTTATGATTTTAACGAATAGAGAAAAGACACCCAAGCCGATCAACCCTTGGGTCGTCATATCTTATGGAAGGAAGCGCGTGTTAACAAAGAAGGAGTGGTTGATAATGAAAATGTCAAGAAAGTTGTAGAACTTTGTGTAAGTATATTATCACTTTAATATTTTTTAATATTGTATTTTAAAAATGCTATTGAACTTATCTTTTTAATGTTACATGTATTTTAGGAAACTATTGAACAAAGTTCTGAAACTCAAGAGGGCAACAAGGATACGTGCAGGGACATTCTTGGGAAAGTGTTTAATGTCCCTGAGTATTCCGGTCGAGTGAGGGGGAAAGGATTTGGCGTAACTCCCAAAAGCTTTTTTCCTCAAGAGAAGCGCCAAAAACCTTCCAACGAGGAAGTATTAGAGAAGCTCAGAATCTTATCGGAGCAAGTGGCACTCTTGGTGAATACGAATAAAGACAAGCAACTTCCGGTTCAGCTCCAACCTGAAATACAAATGGAGAGTGAAACCGGGAGTTGCAACGTCGGTTTGAAGAGTATTCCCGAGGTAATTAATTACTTACTACTTACTTGCTTATGTAATTACTTATGTATTAAACAAACTTATATATTAACTGTACTTATGTTTTAACTATTGATGTAGGGTGTCACTACATGTGTCCTATACTTGTCCTCGCCGACTCAACGGAAGGTGGGAAAAGGAATATTGCACAATACTTCGGGAGAAGTATTGCACAATATTCCGATCCCCGCGGGCCATGTCAAAGTATCGCCTACGGTTGCTTTCGAACCAACTGCACCGTTGCCCATACCGGACAACGATGGAGATATGAAGTTCTTAAGCGACGCTATTGGCAGTTACGTGGCATGGCCCACACACCTTGTTGCCCTCGAAAAAAAGATTCCCAAGGACAAATCAGTTACATCTCCCGAAAAGGTTTGTCACATTTATTGCCTAAGGTTTTTTATTTTTTCAGATTCAATAAACTAACATTTTACCTCATTTTTGTAGGTCCAAATAAATAAACCACCCCTACAGCCAAAAAAAGGCAGCAGACCTCAAAAATTGGAGGTTAATAGGGCTGCCAAACTACAAAGGCTGGAGGGTAATAAAGCTGCAAAACTTGCAGCAACAAAAAATCTGGATCGGGGAAAATCGGTCGCTGCTGCTGCTGCTCCTAATAAAAGTCAGCCACGCCTTGGTAAATACGGGGCGTGTCTTGACATCCAAATAAAAAGGAACATGGGCAGCAGCAACGATTCGCCCATTGTACAAATGAATCAAGACATCTTTGGAGATGAGTATATTGAATACCTCGAAAAGGAGCAAATGTACGATCTTCTCGAACATAAGGAGCTGAGTGTTACTGTAATCAGCTTGTACATAAGGTAAAAAATACTTTTAATTGCATTTATTTGTAATTAATTAAATGTATTGGTAATTAATCTAGTTTAAAATTTTCATTGAAGGTTTTTGTACGAGAAGGTCGTGTGCACGAGGAAACTGTCAAATAAATACTCATTCTTGTCTCCGCATAAGATGTCGATGTTCAAACTCGATCCAGACAATGTAAAACACTACATTGTAGATATGTTTTTAAGAAATAAAGAAAGTGATAAATTGTTCTTGGCACCATATAATTCAGGGTACGTAATTTTATCTTTTTTAATTGATGAGAATTTAATTTATTAGTTGTCTATAAACAAAATTGCTTAACCAATTTTTTGTTGTTGTAGGGCACATTGGGTGCTATTTGCAATCAATGCGGTCTCTGAAGTGATATACTATTTGGATCCCGTGCACGGCGATTACACCAATCACCCCGGAATAAAGAATATGCTCGACACGTAAGTAATATTCATTTATTTCTTACATATATATATTTATATATATATATATATAAATATATATATGTAAGAAATAAATGAATATTACTTACGTGTCGAGCATATTCTTTATTCCGGGGTGATTGGTGTAATCGCCGTGCACGGGATCCAAATAGTATATCACTTCAGAGACCGCATTGATTGCAAATAGCACCCAATGTGCCCTACAACAACAAAAAATTGGTTAAGCAATTTTGTTTATAGACAACTAATAAATTAAATTCTCATCAATTAAAAAAGATAAAATTACGTACCCTGAATTATATGGTGCCAAGAACAATTTATCACTTTCTTTATTTCTTAAAAACATATCTACAATGTAGTGTTTTACATTGTCTGGATCGAGTTTGAACATCGACATCTTATGCGGAGACAAGAATGAGTATTTATTTGACAGTTTCCTCGTGCACACGACCTTCTCGTACAAAAACCTTCAATGAAAATTTTAAACTAGATTAATTACCAATACATTTAATTAATTACAAATAAATGCAATTAAAAGTATTTTTTACCTTATGTACAAGCTGATTACAGTAACACTCAGCTCCTTATGTTCGAGAAGATCGTACATTTGCTCCTTTTCGAGGTACTCAATATACTCATCTCCAAAGATGTCTTGATTCATTTGTACAATGGGCGAATCGTTGCTGCTGCCCATGTTCCTTTTTATTTGGATGTCAAGACACGCCCCGTATTTACCAAGGCGTGGCTGACTTTTATTAGGAGCAGCAGCAGCAGCGACCGATTTTCCCCGATCCAGATTTTTTGTTGCTGCAAGTTTTGCAGCTTTATTACCCTCCAGCCTTTGTAGTTTGGCAGCCCTATTAACCTCCAATTTTTGAGGTCTGCTGCCTTTTTTTGGCTGTAGGGGTGGTTTATTTATTTGGACCTACAAAAATGAGGTAAAATGTTAGTTTATTGAATCTGAAAAAATAAAAAACCTTAGGCAATAAATGTGACAAACCTTTTCGGGAGATGTAACTGATTTGTCCTTGGGAATCTTTTTTTCGAGGGCAACAAGGTGTGTGGGCCATGCCACGTAACTGCCAATAGCGTCGCTTAAGAACTTCATATCTCCATCGTTGTCCGGTATGGGCAACGGTGCAGTTGGTTCGAAAGCAACCGTAGGCGATACTTTGACATGGCCCGCGGGGATCGGAATATTGTGCAATACTTCTCCCGAAGTATTGTACAATATTCCTTTTCCCACCTTCCGTTGAGTCGGCGAGGACAAGTATAGGACACATGTAGTGACACCCTACATCAATAGTTAAAACATAAGTACAGTTAATATATAAGTTTGTTTAATACATAAGTAATTACATAAGCAAGTAAGTAGTAAGTAATTAATTACCTCGGGAATACTCTTCAAACCGACGTTGCAACTCCCGGTTTCACTCTCCATTTGTATTTCAGGTTGGAGCTGAACCGGAAGTTGCTTGTCTTTATTCGTATTCACCAAGAGTGCCACTTGCTCCGATAAGATTCTGAGCTTCTCTAATACTTCCTCGTTGGAAGGTTTTTGGCGCTTCTCTTGAGGAAAAAAGCTTTTGGGAGTTACGCCAAATCCTTTCCCCCTCACTCGACCGGAATACTCAGGGACATTAAACACTTTCCCAAGAATGTCCCTGCACGTATCCTTGTTGCCCTCTTGAGTTTCAGAACTTTGTTCAATAGTTTCCTAAAATACATGTAACATTAAAAAGATAAGTTCAATAGCATTTTTAAAATACAATATTAAAAAATATTAAAGTGATAATATACTTACACAAAGTTCTACAACTTTCTTGACATTTTCATTATCAACCACTCCTTCTTTGTTAACACGCGCTTCCTTCCATAAGATATGACGACCCAAGGGTTGATCGGCTTGGGTGTCTTTTCTCTATTCGTTAAAATCATAAACAAAATAATACAAATTAGTTACACACTATAGTTTATAATACAAATTACTTCATTATATAAAAGTGATGTTTAATTACTTACAATTTGTTGTTCAAGGCGTGCATATCCCATACGTGATTTCTTGTATGGGTGTTTTGGGTTGCTTGCCCGTTCGCGATTTGCCTTACTAATATTCTATATAAAAAAAAAATAGCAATTGTGTAAAAATTTAAAATACGCTACGAATATGAATAATAAAACACAAATGCTAATAAATTAATAACTTACGACAAACGCCGGGTCAGAACGTTTGGAAACAAATGCACTCCATTCATCCTTTGATATATAATGTTGATATATCTTTGGAGGTTCAGCATTTGTGTTTCCTTCTCTATCTTTTAGATAGAAATTTGAGAGATGGGATCTAAATCCACGATGGATTTTCCCAGCAACTCTCAAAACATATGACTTTCGTTCCTCATCAAGAACAAAAGTGGTCTGCAATGAAAACAATTATAAGTAATGTATTTTACAGAAAAAAAATTATAAATGACAAAAGAGTAGATCAAAATATTTACTTGAATGTCATTCCAGATGATATCTTTGGCATCCTTCAACGCCTTATCTCTCCAGTTGTCTATTGTTATTGGGACATTTTGACGAACAACAGCCCCAATGTAGCTTACAAACATGGAGCTGTTGGGGTCAACTGGCTGACCACTCTCGTTCCAGCCAACCTAATAAACTCATATAGTAAGTACATGCCCTAAACCCTAAAAAAAGATAAAAAAACACACAGCAAACAGAGTATATATAGTATACCTCAAATTTAATGCCATTACTCCTTGCTTTAATGACTTTCTGCATGATAGTTGCACCACGTTTGACTTCTTTTTCGTAAGTCTTAGAGGTGCCAACTTCTTCATTTTGAACTTCTAAATCTTTGTTTGTATCCATTTAACTACAACAAGTTCAACATGCACTTTAGTATAACATCAACAAGCTCAACATGGATCATGCATTATTATAAACAAACTCAACATGTATCAGTATATCTTAAAAAAGCTCAACATGCATTCTAATGATTACAAAAATTTAATAACATCAATACCTGAATAATGATGGTTCGAAGAAAGACGAAATGCAAAGAAAAGAGGGTTTGCAGAAAGTTCACAGAAATATGGTTCACAGAAATACGGTTTGAAGAAATACGTAATGAGGGTTACGTATTTCAATGAAAATATATTGTGTGAAATGGGAGAGATGATCTTGGATGGAAATAAGGTTCGAAATGAAGGAGATGATCGTGGAAATAAGGTTCGTAAAGGACGGGATGATAGGGTTTGCAAAAGAAGAGAAGAAATGAAGGTTGAGATGAAGGTTACGTAATGAAGAGGAAACTGAAGAGGTAACTGTTATATATACGTAACACTTTTACAGCGCTTTTTATAAGCCTTTTTACAGCGCTTTTTTTGTAAAGCGCTCTAAAAGGCTTCTTTAGTTAAATTCTTAAAAGGCTCTTTTACAGCGCTTTTGACAAATAAGCGCTGTAAAAGACCTCCGTGTGTTATTATGTTATTTGAATGCCTTTTACGCCTTTTACAGCGCTTTTGTCAAATAAGCGCTGTAAAAGACCTCCGTGTGTTATTATGTTATTTGAATGTTTTTTAAAGCCTTTTACAGCGCTTTTTACACATAAGCGCTCTAAAATGTCTCTTTATGTTAATTTTAAGAGGCTCTTTTACAGCGCTTTTTCCAAATAAGCGCTGTAAAAGACCTCCGTGTGTTATTATGTTATATTAATGTTTTTTAAAGCCTTTTACAGCGCTTTTTACACATAAGCGCTCTAAAATGTCTCTTTATGTTAATTTTAAGAGGCTCTTTTACAGCGCTTTTTCCAAATAAGCGCTGTAAAAGACCTCCGTGTGTTATTATGTTATATTAATGTTTTTTAAAGCCTTTTACAGCGCTTTTCCACATAAGCGCTCTAAAATGTCTCTTTAGGTTAATTTTAGAAGGCTCTTTTACAGCGCTTTTTCCAAATAAGCGCTGTAAAAGACCTCCGTGTGTTATTATGTTATATTAATGTTTTTTAAAGCCTTTTACAGCGCTTTTCCACATAAGCGCTCTAAAATGTCTCTTTAGGTTAATTTTAGAAGGCTCAACATGCAAAACCCACATAGTAGTAACTGGTCACCACCAAAATCCCTTCATCTTCACCAAACTCTTCTCCTTTTATGCATCTTCTTCACAAACATCAAAGCTTACTCTTTCACAATTCAATCTCCACCTCAACACCCTTTTTATCTCTTTACATTCTCTTTCCTTCTTAAATCGAAACTTGGTATTCAGGATCATTGCCATGTTGCGAAAAATGGGTTTGTGTCTGATGTTTTTGTTAACAATGTGTTTTTGGGTATTCCCATGATGCGTACAAGGTGTTTGATGAAATGGGTTAATGTCTGATGTTTTTTGGATTCCCATGATGCGTACAATGTGTTTGAAGAAATGGGTTTGTGTCTGATGTTTTTTGAATCCCATGATGCGTACAAGGTGTTTGAAGAAATTAGGTGTCTGATGAATATTATTTTTAAAGCCATTTGACAGCGCTTTGGCAAACAAGCGCTGTAAAATGTCTTTTTTACTCACTTTCAAAAGAGTCGTTTACAGCGCTTTGTGTGGAAAGCGCTGTAAAAGGTATAACACACTCATTATTTTATTTTTAAAATGATCGTTTACAGCGCTTTTTCCAAATAAGCGCTGTAAAAGACCTCCGTGTGTTATTATGTTATTATGTATCTTTTAGGTTAATTTTAGAAGGCTCTTTTACAGCGCTTTTTCCAAATAAGCGCTATTATTGTTTTTGTGTTTTGTTATGTTATTTTTTAAACAAGCTCAACATGCAAAACCCACATAGTAGTAACTGGTCACCACCAAAATCCCTTCCTCTTCACCAAACTCATGTGTTTTGTTTTATTGTTTTATTTTATTTTTGTGTTTGGTTTATTTGGGTTGGGATGACATTAAAAACCTTTTTATCAGTTCAGTTCAGAAAATAAATTAATCAGAACTTAGTATAAAACACTCAATTCAGATTACATGCATGAATTATTAGAAATGAGAATCTCTCTATTCAGTTCAGTTCAGTTCAGTTCAGAAAATAAATTAATCAGAACTTAGTATAAAACACTCAATTCAGATTACATGCATGAATTATTAGAAATGACAATGAGAATCTCTCTGTACAGTTCAGTTCAGTTCAGTTCAGAAAATAAATTAATCAGAACTTAGTATAAAACACTCAATTCAGATTACATGCATATTTACAATAACACAGTTCAGATTACATGCATAGCTTATATAAAACAATTAAACATATACATTAAGATGCCCTTCTTCTTTTCCTGGTGACATTCACATTTGTTTGTCCATTTACAATACGAAACGATGGATTAATCCAAATTCCCTCATCATGATCATCTCTAAGATATAAACCATCATCAGTTGAATCAATTTCATGTGGTTGTTGTGATGTTGCAAATAAAAGATCATTACCAACATCTTCATCATTATTGTTATCATCACTTATTTTATTGGTCGATAGGACAACAGACCATTTATCATTAGAAGGATCAGTGACATAAAACACTTGTTGAGCTTGCGACGCTAAAATAAAAGGCTCGTCTTTGTATCCCACCCTATTAAAATCGACAAGCAAGAATCCTGACTCATCAATCCGAACGCCATTATTATTATCGACCCACTTGCAACCAAATATAGGAACACGAAACATTGTGTAGTCTAACTCCCATATGCGCTCGATAACCCCAAAATATGATAGATTTGCATATATTGGGTTTTTGTCTTTTGCACTTGAGACATGCATCGCTTCAGCTACGAGAGTGACTCCACTATTTTGCATAGTGGTCTGATCATCTTGTTCTTTGGTATAAAATGTGTAGCCGTTAATAACATAACCAGTGTAAGAAAAGACATGTAAGCTCGGACCATTTGCTAGCCACCTCAATCTATTTGAAATTGATCCGGGGTCTATATCAAATTTTGACATTATGTGATTTTTTAACCATGTTACAAAACTTCGATTGTGCTCTCGAGTTATCCAATTTTGATTCCTATTCATGTTCAAACGAGATAACTGATCAATGTGTATTGTAACATACGGTTGAACCTCATCATCATTGTGCAGAACATACAATTGTGCCTGCTCCCATTCTGTCCTTGATATAGTCAGTAGTCTCCTTCCAGTTATCCCTTCTCCTGATAGTCTTCCCGAATGACGAGACATGGGAAGCCCTATGGATTCAACATTGGACAGATATTCAGTACAAAATTCAGCAGCCTCTTCAACAATGTATCGTTCAGCAATACAACCTTCTGGTCGACTTCTACTTTTTACGTACCCTTTTAATATTTTCATATATCGTTCTATCGGATACATCCATCTCATATAAGCTGGCCCACAAAGTTGTGTCTCCTTAACCAGATGAACAGTAAGGTGAACCATTATATCAAAAAACGATGGTGGGAAATACATTTCAAGCTCACACAAAGTAACAACAATTTCCCTCTGCAATGTCGGTAATTTCTGAGGGTCGATCACTTTACTACAAATTTCCCTGAAGAAGAAACATAATCTAGTTAAGGCTAGTCGAACTTTTTCAGGTAAAATGGAACGTATACCTATTGGTAGCAAATGCTCCATTATAATATGACAATCATGGGTCTTCAAACCTTTTAACTTGAGGTCTTTCATACAAACCAAATTTTTAATGTTCGAAGAGTATCCTTCTGGAACTTTAACTTCGTGTAGAAATTTACATAAAACAATTTTTTCCTTTCTAGATAGAGTATGAGCGGCTGGAGGTAGATATGTGCGATTTCCTTTCTTTACTGGAGCCAGTTCATTTCTTATTCCCATATCGACCAAGTCCAATCTTGCATTGACGCCATCTTTAGACTTTCCTGGAACATTGAGTAACGTACCAATAACACTTTCAAATACATTTTTTTCAATATGCATCACATCGAGGAAATGTCTTACATACAATGACTTCCAATATGGCAATTCAAAGAAAATTGACTTTTTCTTCCACCCAGTTTTCACCAGCTCTCCCGCAAAAGGTTTGCCAAATTTATTGGTCAAACCTTGTACTTTTTCAAGTATTTGATATCCAGTCGGTGCTAAAGGAGCTTTACCTTCCTCTGATTTTCCATTGAATGCATTTCTCCACCCACGATACTGATGACTATAAGGTAAAAATCTACGATGTCCAAGAAACACATTCTTCTTACAATGTTTCAACCGCATCCAATTTGTACTCTCTTCACATATAGGACATGCACACTGACCTTTAATGCTATATCCTGATAAATTACCATATGCTGGAAAATCATTAATTGTGCCGAACAACATAGCCCTCAAATTGAAACACTTTTTCCTATACCCATCATAAACTTCCACACCTGTCTCCCACAGAATTTTTAAATCTTCAATTAAAGGAGTCAAGTATACGTCGATATCATTCCCCGGTTGTTTGGGTCCAGAAATTAACAGAGACAACATCATAAACTTACGCTTCATACATAACCATGGAGGTAGGTTATATATTACCAAAATCACAGGCCACGTGCTATGTGAGATGCTTTGAAGACCATGTGGATTCATTCCATCAGTAGAAAGTGCAAGTCTTAGATTTCTTGACTCTATCCCGAATTCAGGATACTCGTGATCAATTTTTGCCCATTGTGGGGAATCTGCAGGGTGTCGAAACATTCCATCTCTAATTCTTTCATCTGCATGCCATGTCAAGTGTTTTGAATCTTCTTCACTGCGATACATGCGCCTAAATCTTGGTATTATAGGAAAATACCACACGACTTTTGCTGGAGTAGATTCTTTCTTCTTATATCGAGAGACATTGCATTTCGGACACGCCTTAAGTAGTTCATATTCGTTTCGAAATAAAATGCAATCGTTAGGACACGCATGAATCCTTTCGTAACTCATTCCAATAGAACACAAAATCCGTTTAGCCTCGTAGGTTCGACTGGGAAGTTCATTATCATCTGGCAACATATCTTTTATGAGTGTTAATAATTCCGTAAAGCTTTTATCAGACCATCCATTACTCGCTTTTAAGTTGTACAACTTTAATATCGCTGACAGTCTTGTGAATTTAGTACAACCATTATATAATTCTTTCTCTGCATCACTCAACAAACTTTCAAACATTTTAGGACAATCTCGAAGATCTTCTTCAACTGCTTTTGCAATCTCATCAACTCGGTCCGGCTCATATGTATCTGTATCGAAATCAGTTGAAGCATATGTAGAACTATTCTCAAAATTAATGTTTCCTTTTTTTTTCTCACCATGTCTTATCCAACATGTGTAGCTTTGATCAATTCCATTACATACTAGATGTCCTTCTAATTCATCTTCTCTAACACGTTTTCCAAAACAACATTTTAAACAAGGACAAACTACTCTATTTGGATCTTTTGCATTCTTCACTGCAAACTCAACAAACTCCTTCACTCCAATTTCATACTCTTTTGACAATCGATTGGCTGAAATCCATTTCCTATCCATATTATACCACCTATATAAATGCAGTAACAAAAATAATAAGCTTTCAAAACATATCAACAAGTTTCAAAAAGAAACCAATATCAACTAACAATTTCAAAACAGAACAGATCATGTGGTATGAGTTTTTGACAATTTTTGACAATTTCAAAACAGAACAGATCATGTGGTATGAGTTTTTGACAATTTTTGACAATTTCAAAACATAACAGATCATGTGTAAAAAATACCTTAGACAACGTAGATGGCCGCACAGTACGTAGAGGATATTAGGGTTCCCAACGTATATAATTATTTGAAAGATGTAGAGGATATGAGGGTTTCCAACGTATATAATTATTTGAAAGATGTATTTTACAGCGCTTGTGAAAAAAGCGCTATAATAGGTAGTTAAATTCAATGAAAGCGCATGTGTTTTACAGCGCTTGTGAAAAAAGCGCTGTAATAGGTAGTTAAATTCAATGAAAGCGCATGTGTTTTACAGCGCTTGTGAAAAAAGCGCTGTAATAGGTAGTTAAATTCAATGAAAGCGCATGTGTTTTACAGCGCTTGTGAAAAAAGCGCTGTAATAGGTAGTTAAATTCAATGAAAGCGCATGTGTTTTACAGCGCTTGTGAAAAAAGCGCTGTAATAGGTAGTTAAATTCAATGAAAGCGCATGTGTTTTACAGCGCTTGTGAAAAAAGCGCTGTAACTGATTCGCGAAAGCGCTTCCGTTTACAGCGCTTTTTTGACAAGCGCTGTAAAAGCCTTATAACGTGATGCGCAAACGTTATATGACCTACTACAGCGCTTGTTTTACAGCGCTTTACATAAAAAGCGCTGTAATAGGTTCCGTTATTTTTAAAATATAATTACAACAGCGCTTGTGTTTAGAAAGCGCTGTAAAATGGGCGCTGTTAAATGTCATTTCTGACGTAGTGCGTAAATTCGTTTTAAATTTGTTTTTATTTATTTAAAGTAAATGATTTTTATTTAAAGTGAATGATTTTACAACGCTTGTAAAAAACACGGTCTAATAGGTCATTTAATTATTTGAAAGCGCAAGTCTTGCAAGTCTTTTACAGCGCTTGTAAAAATAGCGCTCTAATAGGTCATTTAATTATTTGAAAGCGCAAGTCTTGCAAGTCTTTTACAGCGCTTGTAAAAATAGCGCTCTAATAGGTCATTTAATTATTTGAAAGCGCAAGTCTTGCAAGTCTTTTACAGCGCTTGTAAAAATAGCGCTCTAATAGGTCATTTAATTATTTGAAAGCGCAAGTCTTGCAAGTCTTTTACAGCGCTTGTAAAAATAGCGCTCTAATAGGTCATTTAATTATTTGAAAGCGCAAGTCTTGCAAGTCTTTTACAGCGCTTGTAAAAATAGCGCTCTAATAGGTCATTTAATTATTTGAAAGCGCAAGTCTTGCAAGTCTTTTACAGCGCTTGTAAAAATAGCGCTCTAATAGGTCATTTAATTATTTGAAAGCGCAAGTCTTGCAAGTCTTTTACAGCGCTTGTAAAAATAGCGCTCTAATAGGTCATTTAATTATTTGAAAGCGCAAGTCTTGCAAGTCTTTTACAGCGCTTGTAAAAATAGCGCTCTAATAGGTCATTTAATTATTTGAAAGCGCAAGTCTTGCAAGTCTTTTACAGCGCTTGTAAAAATAGCGCTCTAATAGGTCATTTAATTATTTGAAAGCGCAAGTCTTGCAAGTCTTTTACAGCGCTTGTAAAAATAGCGCTCTAATAGGTCATTTAATTATTTGAAAGCGCAAGTCTTGCAAGTCTTTTACAGCGCTTGTAAAAATAGCGCTCTAATAGGTCATTTAATTATTTGAAAGCGCAAGTCTTGCAAGTCTTTTACAGCGCTTGTAAAAATAGCGCTCTAATAGGTCATTTAATTATTTGAAAGCGCAAGTCTTGCAAGTCTTTTACAGCGCTTGTAAAAATAGCGCTCTAATAGGTCATTTAATTATTTGAAAGCGCAAGTCTTGCAAGTCTTTTACAGCGCTTGTAAAAATAGCGCTCTAATAGGTCATTTAATTATTTGAAAGCGCAAGTCTTGCAAGTCTTTTACAGCGCTTGTAAAAATAGCGCTCTAATAGGTCATTTAATTATTTGAAAGCGCAAGTCTTGCAAGTCTTTTACAGCGCTTGTAAAAATAGCGCTCTAATAGGTCATTTAATTATTTGAAAGCGCAAGTCTTGCAAGTCTTTTACAGCGCTTGTAAAAATAGCGCTCTAATAGGTCATTTAATTATTTGAAAGCGCAAGTCTTGCAAGTCTTTTACAGCGCTTGTAAAAATAGCGCTCTAATAGGTCATTTAATTATTTGAAAGCGCAAGTCTTGCAAGTCTTTTACAGCGCTTGTAAAAATAGCGCTCTAATAGGTCATTTAATTATTTGAAAGCGCAAGTCTTGCAAGTCTTTTACAGCGCTTGTAAAAATAGCGCTCTAATAGGTCATTTAATTATTTGAAAGCGCAAGTCTTGCAAGTCTTTTACAGCGCTTGTAAAAATAGCGCTCTAATAGGTCATTTAATTATTTGAAAGCGCAAGTCTTGCAAGTCTTTTACAGCGCTTGTAAAAATAGCGCTCTAATAGGTCATTTAATTATTTGAAAGCGCAAGTCTTGCAAGTCTTTTACAGCGCTTGTAAAAATAGCGCTCTAATAGGTCATTTAATTATTTGAAAGCGCAAGTCTTGCAAGTCTTTTACAGCGCTTGTAAAAATAGCGCTCTAATAGGTCATTTAATTATTTGAAAGCGCAAGTCTTGCAAGTCTTTTACAGCGCTTGTAAAAATAGCGCTCTAATAGGTCATTTAATTATTTGAAAGCGCAAGTCTTGCAAGTCTTTTACAGCGCTTGTAAAAATAGCGCTCTAATAGGTCATTTAATTATTTGAAAGCGCAAGTCTTGCAAGTCTTTTACAGCGCTTGTAAAAATAGCGCTCTAATAGGTCATTTAATTATTTGAAAGCGCAAGTCTTGCAAGTCTTTTACAGCGCTTGTAAAAATAGCGCTCTAATAGGTCATTTAATTATTTGAAAGCGCAAGTCTTGCAAGTCTTTTACAGCGCTTGTAAAAATAGCGCTCTAATAGGTCATTTAATTATTTGAAAGCGCAAGTCTTGCAAGTCTTTTACAGCGCTTGTAAAAATAGCGCTCTAATAGGTCATTTAATTATTTGAAAGCGCAAGTCTTGCAAGTCTTTTACAGCGCTTGTAAAAATAGCGCTCTAATAGGTCATTTAATTATTTGAAAGCGCAAGTCTTGCAAGTCTTTTACAGCGCTTGTAAAAATAGCGCTCTAATAGGTCATTTAATTATTTGAAAGCGCAAGTCTTGCAAGTCTTTTACAGCGCTTGTAAAAATAGCGCTCTAATAGGTCATTTAATTATTTGAAAGCGCAAGTCTTGCAAGTCTTTTACAGCGCTTGTAAAAATAGCGCTCTAATAGGTCATTTAATTATTTGAAAGCGCAAGTCTTGCAAGTCTTTTACAGCGCTTGTAAAAATAGCGCTCTAATAGGTCATTTAATTATTTGAAAGCGCAAGTCTTGCAAGTCTTTTACAGCGCTTGTAAAAATAGCGCTCTAATAGGTCATTTAATTATTTGAAAGCGCAAGTCTTGCAAGTCTTTTACAGCGCTTGTAAAAATAGCGCTCTAATAGGTCATTTAATTATTTGAAAGCGCAAGTCTTGCAAGTCTTTTACAGCGCTTGTAAAAATAGCGCTCTAATAGGTCATTTAATTATTTGAAAGCGCAAGTCTTGCAAGTCTTTTACAGCGCTTGTAAAAATAGCGCTCTAATAGGTCATTTAATTATTTGAAAGCGCAAGTCTTGCAAGTCTTTTACAGCGCTTGTAAAAATAGCGCTCTAATAGGTCATTTAATTATTTGAAAGCGCAAGTCTTGCAAGTCTTTTACAGCGCTTCCTCAAACAACTTAGAATATTGCCTCTAAACAAATCGGAATATTACCTCTCAAACAAACTCATATTCAGTAATAATAAACAATTA
>NW_027333663.1:0-1055 GCF_000331145.2 Cicer arietinum
AAAAATGTCCATTTATGAAATAATGACATCATAAATAGTCCTCATGTAATTGTCACGTCAAAACAATTAAATAAAAATGAAGGTTATAATTATTTAGGTAGAATAGAGTGTGATAAAATTTAATTTAATTTATTTACACATAGAATAATTATTAATTTAATAATAACAATTACTAAAAAGATACATATATAATATATATGAAAATTTTGGGGTGTTACAACTTGAGCGATATACACAAGAGTAGAATGATACTTTCTTTTATTTCTAATTTTTTCTTGAGATTTTATGCGAGAAGCAGTTGTATGCCAATTTGTCGAAGTGTGAGTTTTGGCTAGAAAAAGTGAATTTCTTAGGACATGTGATAACCTAGGAAGGAATCGTTGTAGATCGGGGTGTTACATTTCACATACTTATGTATTACCATTGATTTAGGGTGTCACTCCTTGCATGATGTACTTATCCTCCCATACCCATCGCAAGGTCGGAAAAGGAACATTGTACAATACTTTGGGAGAAGTATTGCACAACACATCGATCCCTGCGGGCCATGTTAAAGTATCACCAGTTATTGCTTTGGAACCAAATGCACTGTTGCCTATACCGGACAACGATGCAGATATGAAGTATTTGGGCGAAGCAATTGGTAGTTATTTGGCATGGCCCACACATCTTTTTGCCCTTGATAAGGTATGTTTAATTAATTGAAATAACATCACATGGATTCCAATAAAGGTTTGAAATCACATAGATTCCAATAAAGGTTTGAAATCACATAGATTCCAATAAAGGTTTGAAATCACATAGATTCCAATAAAGGTTTGAAATCACATAGATTCCAATAAAGGTTTGAAATCACATAGATTCCAATAAAGGTTTGAAATCACATAGATTCCAATAAAGGTTTGAAATCACATAGATTCCAATAAAGGTTTGAAATCACATAGATTCCAATAAAGGTTTGAAATCACATAGATTCCAATAAAGGTTTGAAATATATGGCTTTAAAATTTCATTTACAATTAATGCACAAATATTTATTGACTTATATGTTTTAT
>NW_027333663.1:19200-19450 GCF_000331145.2 Cicer arietinum
GCTTTCTTTCTTAACACCTCTAAATTTGCACGAGAAATAGCTCACGATGCAGTAATGAATTCAACACCGATAGATATTGGAATTTACGACTCAGAAAATTATTTTGATAGTGTAAGAATGACAAATAGGGGTGACAACAAGAGGCCTCCTGGATAAAGCTATGGCCTCCTGGTGTGTGACAACAATAGGTGTCACACACCAATTTTAACTAAATAAGTAATTTAGAGATTGTCACATCATCCTTTTAATT
>NW_027333664.1:0-692 GCF_000331145.2 Cicer arietinum
TAATCTTTAATAAAATAAATTTTAAACTCTTGATGAAATATATTCAATAATTTTTTTTACAACTTCTCATGCTTGCAATTAAAACATCATACTAATAAAACTAATAAATTTAGACTACGCTACAATATAATTTAACATTAATATTTTTTTAAAATAAAAAATATTAAATAGTCAATCATATTTTTAAATTTTTACAAGTTATTTTTGGGTTTGTATTTTACATTTTATTTCATCAAATGAATACAAGTACTATGTTGAAAAATAAATTGACAATCAAAGTACAATGAGTCAAACAATTGTCATATATAATAAGTTATCATTCCAATTTTACAAAATATTTTAAAAATTAAATTAGATGATTGTGATAAACATGATTTTCCCTCATTTTAATTTTCTTAATCATATTCAATTATTACAAATCAATAAAGTAATATTATAAGATAACTATATTTATAATACATAAAATATTACTTATAAAACTTATAAAATTCTTTTACAATTATTTATAATAAATTTATAATTTATAAATTATTTTACAATTTGATAATAATTTATAATTTATATTATTATCAAATTATTTTATAAGTTATTTTATAATAAATTTATAAATTATTTTATAATATTATTAGTCATTTACCAATGGTAATAATTTATATTATTAGTCATTAAATTCAATTGAAAAAAACCATCTA
>NW_027333664.1:20387-20622 GCF_000331145.2 Cicer arietinum
AAATTTTGAATTTTGGTTTTGAAACCAAAATATTAATCATTATGATTACTCTATTTAATATTAATAATAGTTTGAATTTTTGTAAATTAAAATTTTAATTTCTCAAATTTTAAAATAAAAAATTTCACAATTATCACAAAAGATTGATGATTAAAATTTTAATTTCACTAAGTTTTTATCAATTAAATTATATATTTATAATTGAATGTTATTTTTTATTTTAATTTTCCTTATT
>NW_027333665.1:0-1659 GCF_000331145.2 Cicer arietinum
GTCCATTTTTGTCGGGTGGTACGAAAATCGCTCGAAAATTCCAAATGAAATTGAGCACCAAGAACCCTTATTGCATTCTTCTCCTAAATTTATAATTGTATTTCGGGTGTCGCGTCAGATTTAAAAAACTAACCATCGCCTGGTTCGATAAATGGATTTCGGTCCATTTTTGTCGGGTGGTACGAAAATCTCCTGAAAATTCTAGATGAAATCGAGGAGCGAGAGACCCTTTTAACATTCTTCTCCTAAAAATATAATAGTGTTTCAGGTTCCGCATCAGATTTCAAACACTAGCCATTGTCTGATTTGAAAATACAGATTTTGGTCCATTTTTGTAGAGGGGTAAGAAACTTGCCTGAAAAGTTCAGATGAAATCGAGGACCTATAGTCCCTTATAGGATTGTTCTTTTAATTTATAACTGTGTTTCGGTTTCCGAATCTGATTTCAAACACTAGCCATCATCTTGTTCGAAAATACGGATTGATCCATTTTAGTCGGGTGGTACAAAAATCCCCCGAAATGTCCAGATGAAATCGAGGACCAAGAGACTCTAATAGCATTCTTCTCATAAATTTATAATTGTGTTTCAGGTTCCGAGTCAGATTTCAAACACTATCCATCGTCTTGTTCGAAAATACGGATTTTGGTCCATTTTTGTCAGGTGGTACAAAAATCGCCGAATAGTCGAGATGAAATTGAGGACCGGGAGACCCTTATAGAATTCTTCTCCTAAATATATAACAGTGTTTCAGGTTCCGTATCAGATTTCAAACACTAGCCATTGTCTGGTCCGAAAATATAGATTTTGGTCCACTTTTGTAGAGGGATACAAAAATCTCCCGAAAATTCCAGATGAAATCGAGTACCGACAGACCCTTATAGCATTGTTCTTCTAAATTTGTAACGGTGTTGCTGGTACCGTGAAGATTTCGAACACTAGCCATCATTTTGTTCTTAAACCCGAATATCAGTCCATTTTAGTCGGGTGGTATAAAAATCTCCCTAAATGTCCAGATGAAATCGAGGACCGAGAGACCCTTATTGCATTCTTCTTCTAAATATATAATTGTGTTTCGGTTTCCGCGTAGATTTTAAACAATAGCCATCATCTTGTTCGATAATACGAATATCTGTCCATTTTAGTCGGGTGGTATAAAAATCTCCCTAAATGTCCAGATGAAATCGAGGACCGAGAGACCCTTATTGCATTCTTCTTCTAAATATATAATTGTGTTTCGGTTTCCGCGTAGATTTTAAACAATAGCCATCATCTTGTTCGATAATACGAATATCTGTCCATTTTAGACGGGTGGTACGTAAATCGCCCGAAATGTCCATATGAAATTGAGGACTAGGAGACTTTTATAGCATTTTTCTCCTTAATTTATAACTGTGTTTCGGGTTCCGCGTCAGTTTTTGTGCACTATCCATCATCTTGTTCGAAAATACGGATTTCGGTTCATTTTTGTCGGGTGGTACTAAAATCGCCCCAGAAGTCCAGTTGAAATCGTGAATCGAGAGACCCTTATAACATTCTTCTTCTAAATTTATAATTGTGTTTTGTTTGAAAATACGGATATCGGTCCATTTTAGTTGGGTGGTAAGAAAATCGCTTGAAATGTCCAGATGAAATCGAGGACCAGGAAACTCTTATAACA
>NW_027333666.1:0-1007 GCF_000331145.2 Cicer arietinum
GGAAAATCCTTTTAAGGTGCATGCTTAGTTGAAAGGTTATTTTGTGCATCTAAAACTTAAATGGAATGTGTTATCTGTTATTTTTTTTGGTTGGTGACCCTTTACAATTATTGTGGAAATCTGGGCTTCGCCCTCAGATGAGAGTCAGGACGGTCCTACCGGTTCGTATCCCACGGACGGGAATGGAGATGGGAACGCTTGACTGCAGTTACGTTAGGAGGATCTCACGGGGCGCGTGGAGATACTCACGGTGTATAGCTTTTTGGTAGGATGATCAGATTAGGATGATGTATAGGGACTAGGTGTCCTTCTTTTGGATTGGAGTATTCTTAGTTTGGAAAACTGTACTTATACTAATGTTGTCAGTTTGACTTCTTATTCGAATGGGTTCCATGTACCATTCGTTGCTGTGTAAATGGTTTGGATTTATAATTGGAGAAACTTTTCCGCTGTTTGTATTTTATAATGACTCAATTATTTATCCAAAGGCATTTTCCGATTTAATTCTTTGTTTTATTTTAATTCCTTTTGAAAAAAAAATTTATACCCTCGCTTTGAAAAACGGGGTGTTACATTACGAATGCTTGAGATGATAAATTCATAACATTATAGTCTAGGGGTAGATGCAAGTTATGGAACCAATTAAATTAGTTGCAAAGTCAATAGTTTAACAAGAGAATTCATGTACAGTAAAAACTTGATTCTAATCTTGAATCCACTAAAAAATTAGCAGTTACTTTGGAATTAAAGGTTCTATCACTAAGACATTAGGACAAGAATAATAAAGAGAATCCGATAATAATTTAATAAAGGAATTCAGTAACTAAGATCAAATTAGACACCAAGGTTGGATTCGAAGTGAAACTCATCTCTACCATTTTTTTTAAAATAAAGGATCCATTTTATTACTGTAGCTAATTTCAAATATTATTTTAATCAATTCGAAAATTTTTTGTTCAAATTTAGTAATTAAATACGATTCGATAGTAAAACGCAATCCTTGAGTT
>NW_027333666.1:19410-20657 GCF_000331145.2 Cicer arietinum
GTTTTTGAAAATCGTTTCGGTAAATGAGTGTTGAGAATGGGGAATCTCTTAATGTCCCGGTTACTTAACGATCGTTTTTGAAAATCGTTCCGGTAAATGAGTGTTAAGAATGGGGAATCTCTTAATGTCTTGTTTACTGAATATTTTGTGTGAAAATCGTTTAAGTCAAAAGTATATTAAGAATGGGGAATCTCTTGATATGTCTGTTTGCTTAACGTTTTGTTTTGAAAATCATTAAGATAAATCGGTATTAAGAATGGGGAATCTCTTAATGTCTTGGTTACTTAATGTTTGTTTTGAAAACCGTTTAAGTTAACTAGGCGTTAAGAATGGGGAATCTCTTAATGTCTTGTTTACTTATGTGTGTTTTGGTAAATCGTGCTGACCCGCGATAGGTGGCACCTTGGTAAACGGTACGGGCCCGTGATAGGCAGTACGTTTACGATTTACGTTGGGTAAGTTGTGCTGACCCGTGATAGGTGGCACCTCGGTAAACAGTACTGACCCGTGATAGGTGGTACGTTTACGACTTACGTTTCTTGGTGAATTGTGTTTGTCCGTGAGAGACTGCACAGGTGTTTGTCCGTGAGAGACTACACCCTGTTAAATTGTGAATTGTTGATTCATTTTGTCTGTGTAGTATTGTGTTATAAGTGTTAAGTGCATGTTTTGGAATTTGGTGATAACATGTTTGATTGCAATACCATTTCGTATGATTTACGGCCCTTCGAGGAGGGTTTTGGTTTGGAATTCTGAGTCCATGCATTTTGGCATATACGCATTGCATTAGGGTGCTTGCACGCGAGTCGTGTTTGATTCAAGTTTATGATTGAGTGTTTTGAATTTGAGTTGTCGTGGTAATTGTGTTGAAATTGCTAAGTGTTATGTATTGATTAGCGTGTGTGCGTGCGATGGATTGCAAAACTATTTCGAAAACCAATTCGTCGTGGTGATTGTGTGGGTTTTGCTAAGTGTTAAGTTTTGGAGTTGAGTTAATTCATGAATTTTTTTGGAAAAATGATCAGGGAAATCGATTTCCCAATCGATTGGATGAGTTGCAGGAAGTTCGCTATTTTAACCTAATCGATTTGCCAATCGATTGTATAAATATATCGTTCAAAATCTTTTAAGAAATCGATTTGGAAATCGATTTGCAGAGAGGCAGGAACTCAGCAAAACTGCCCAAATCGATTTGGAAATCAATTTGGCAACACAGGGACTCATCAGAACTGACAAAATCGACTTAG
>NW_027333667.1:0-304 GCF_000331145.2 Cicer arietinum
AAGGGTCCTAATCACCTAGTCTAGGCTGGTCCTCACTGTCATCTATGGGAGAGGTTGAGACCGTTGTATTAACCTCAGTAGGTGTCTCCTCACCGTGAGTCTCAGGGTTATCTAGGGGATCCGGGTTAGGTTCTTCTGCTGCTTGACGACCAATATCCGCGATGTCTTCAAACGACAGTTTGATGCCTAGGTGTGCTTGAATTGCATCCACATCTTTAACAACCGAGTTCAAGGATGCTTGCAGAGTCCTTAAACTTGCTTCCAATCTGGACTGAGATTCTAACACTTTGGCATTGTGTGCCAT
>NW_027333667.1:629-9416 GCF_000331145.2 Cicer arietinum
GATAAGCCCCATAACAGTATTATGTCCAACTTCTGGACTACTACATGGTTTCCTGATCTTGGTACCAGCATACGCGTAAGAGTATACATCAACATCCTTTGTTGAACCTTCATTTGACCAATGGGCAATGAAATAGATTCAACGAACCCATCGATCATTAGGTCTTTTATTGCTGTATGCCTATCAAGTGTCTCTTCCCAACCTTCATCAACAGTGTCAGCTTCCGAGCTGCCATCAATAGACTTGCCGTAGAAAGGCAATCCAGACAAAGTAGAGAAATCATCAAAGGACATTGCAATCCTTTTTCCCTTAACTAAAGCAGTAAACCCTTCTTCAGTTAACTTGAAAGTAGAATAAAATTCCCTGATCAGCCTTGGGTAGCTATCAAGTGTAGAAGAAAGAAAACTCTCCAATCCATGAAATCTGAGGTGATTTTGAAACGTGAATTCAACAACATCAAAGTATGCAAAATCCATGGTTCTTGCCTCATGAATTTTCCTCTTTGCAAAGTCTGTTGACAGAGATGGTTGTGCCTCCTTTTCCTTTGGTGCTGAGACCTTCTTGGGAGGTGGTGAAGAATTAGGTTTCTTCTTCCTTTTCTGAGATATTTCTTCGTCTTTTCTTGGATTGGTGCAGGAGCCTTGCCCTTAACTTTGGCAAGAATTTTGTGAGTTGGGATAGGTACTCTCTTTGTCAAAGTTGGTGGGGGTGAAGGTGTTTCACTTGTGGAAGAAGATGAGGGAGATGGAGTACGAGCTTGGGTTTTTTTCACACGTGCCATATCAATAATTTGATGTAGATTCGAAGTAGGTAGACTGTAGAATGAAAAGCTAACAGATACAGAGACAGAAGAATGAAGCAGACAAGAGAAAAGCAGTGAAAATCTGGAAAATAGAATGCAGAAATCGATTTAGAACTGTTCCTATTTATACTCTTGACCTTGTAAATCGATTTCCCAATCGATTAGGTTACCGTTGCTGGGAATCCTCAATCGATTCAGTAATGATGAAGTTCCAACGGCTAGTAACCTTGAGTAACGGTCATATTTCAAATCGATGTTCAAATCGAATTCCTGTTTTACTTAATCGATTCCCAAATCGATTGTCTTAAGGTTGAACACTTAGCTAATCGATTTCCAAATCGATGCTCGTGAAGGTTAAAAAAAAATTTCTGAAACTTTGAATCCTGGGCTAAAGTAATCGATTCCCAAATCGATTTTATAAACCATTTACCGTGCTGGTAATCGATTTCCAAATCGATTTAACTGGAAAACATTACTGAAACATACTAGAATCAACAAAACTCATACTTCACTAGGATCAATGATCCCTAGTTTCATCCTTATGTTCAAAAAACTTTCTTTTGGCAATGCTTTTGTGAAGATATCAGCTAATTGTTCTGTAGTGTTCACATACTCAAGTTTGATAACTCCATTCTGAAAGTGGTCTCTTATGAAGTGATGCCTTACCTCAATATGTTTTGTCCTTGAATGCATTACTGGGTTCTTTGTTATGCTGATAGCACTGGTGTTGTCACACATGATCGGCACTGTTCCCAAATCAACACCGAAGTCCATTAGGTGCTGTTTCATCCACAAGATTTGAGCACAACAGCTCCCAGCTGCTATGTATTCGGCTTCTGCAGTAGACAAAGCAATACTTGTTTGCTTCTTACTAAACCAGGACACTAGAGAATTACCAAGTAGATGACATGTACCTGAAGTGCTTTTTCTGTCAAGTTTACAACCAGCAAAGTCTGAGTCTGAATAACCAACCAAAGTACATGTTGAACCTTTTGGATACCACAAACCAAGACTTTTAGTACCTACCAAGTATCTGAAAATTCTCTTTACTGCACTGAGGTGAGATTCCTTCGGATTCGATTGATACCTTGCACACATACAAACACTGAACATAATATCTGGTCGGCTTGCTGTAAGGTAGAGCAGAGATCCAATCATACCACGAAATCTAGTGACATCTACAGGCTTACCCTTCTCATCTCGGTCTAAGAAATTTCCTTGACTCATGGGTGTATCAATGGACTTAAGTTTATCAAAGTTAAATTTCTTTATCAAATCAGAACAATATTTGGATTGACTAATGAAAATGCCTTGCTTGGTTTGGTTAATTTGAAATCCCAAGAAATATGATAGTTCACCCATCATTGACATTTCAAATTTACCTTTCATCAAGTTTTCAAATTCTTTGCAAAGCTTGTCATTTGTTGATCCAAATATAATGTCATCAACATAAATTTGGACCAGCAAGATGTCATTTTCAATAGTTTTTGTAAAGAGTGTCTTATCAACATTTCCTCTAGAAAAATTTTGTTGAATGAGGAAAGTGCTGAGTTTCTCATACCAAGCTCTTGGAGCTTGTTTCAACCCATAGAGGGCCTTTGAGAGTTTATACACATGGTTAGGAAAATCTGGATTTTCAAAACCTGGTGTTTGACTCACAAAAACTTCCTCTTGGAGGTCTCCATTGAGAAAGGCACTCTTCACATCCATTTGATATAGATTGAAGTCCATGATACATGCATAAGCCAATAAAATTCTTATGGCTTCTAGTCTAGCTACTGGGGCATAGGTCTCATCAAAGTCTATTCCCTCCTCTTGACTATAACCCTTTGCAACTAATCTGGCTTTATTCCTAGTTATCACACCATTCTCATCTAACTTATTTCTGAACACCCACCTAGTTCCTATAACATGCTTACCCTCTGGCCTAGGTACCAAGTTCCACACCTTGTTTCTCTCAAACTGGTTTAACTCCTCTTGCATAGCAAGTATCCACTCACTATCTAAAAGGGCTTCCTTAATGTTCTTAGGTTCAATCTGAGACACAAAGGCTGTGAGGTTGCAGAACTCTCTAAGGTTTCCTCTAGTTGACACACCTCTAGAGATGTCACCTATGATGTTGTCTAAGGGGTGGTTTCTATTGAATCTCCATTCCTTAGGTAACTCACTGGTTTCTATAGGTTCTATAGGGTCTGCACTAGTTGGAGGATCAGCTATAGGTTGTTCTAGGGGTTCAGATTCTACAACATCATCCAAAATATCATTAACCTTAGAAGGAGTTTTGTTCAAGTTTTCTGTAAAAGATTCATCAAACTTTACATGAACTGACTCTTCTATGGTTTTTGTTCTTTTGTTGTAGATTCTATAGGCCTTACTAGTTTGGGAATATCCTAAAAAGATACCTTCATCTGCCTTAGGGTCAAACTTTCCTAGGTGTTCTTTGCCATTGTTCAAAACAAAGCACTTACAACCAAAGATTCTAAAGTAGGACAGGTTTGGTTTTCTACCCTTGTAAAGCTCATAGGGTGTTTTCCTAAGCAGGGGCCTAATGAGAACTCTATTCACTACATGGGTGGCTGTACTAATTGCATCTGCCCAAAAGTACTTAGGTAGGTTGGAGTCCTTAAGCATGGTCCTAGCTAACTCTTCTAGGGATCTATTTTTCCTCTCCACTACCCCATTCTGCTGTGGTGTCCTAGGGGCTGAATAGATGTGGTTGATTCCATTTGATTCACAATAATTTTGAAAAAGATCATTTTGGAATTCACCTCCATGATCACTTTTTATTGAAACAATTTTCAAATCATTCTCATTTTGTACTAAAGCAGCAAACTTTTTGAAAACAGAGAATGTATCACTTTTATGAGCTAAAAAGTAAGTCCATGTGAATCTAGAATAATCATCAACCAGCACATATCCATACAGGTTTCCACCTAAACTCTTAACTTGGGCAGGTCCAAAAAGGTCCATGTGAACTAGTTGTAAAACTCTATTTGTTCTAACCAAGTCTATAGAGGGAAATGGAGTCTTAACCAGTTTACTTTTCTCACATGCATCACACAGTCTATCTTTAGAGAACTTCCTATTTGGTAGACCTAAGACTAACTGTTTGCTGACAAGTTTATTCAAATGATTTATGTGTATATGAGCAATTCTTTTATGCCAAAGCCATGTTTCATCTGAGTTGGATAACAAGCAGCATACAGCACTAGGTACAGAATTGAAATCCAACATGTAAATGTTGTTGATTCTGTCCCCAATTAGCTTTATGTGTTTGTCATCTTTATGCTCAATAATGCAAGATTGTGATGAAAAACTTACTTGAAAACCTTTGTCACATAGCTGGCTTATACTCAGTAAGTTGTGCTTTAATCCTTCAACATATAGCACATTTTTGATTACTGCAGTTGATTCATCGCCTACATCACCAATTCCAATGATTTTTCCTCTGTTGTTATCACCATATTTGACAAAGCCTCCTTCCTTTAATGTCAGGGACAGGAATTTGGATTTGTCACCAGTCATGTGCTTTGAGCATCCGCTATCTAGATACCATGAGTGTTTCGTGGATGTCAAGCACACCTGCAATACAAAATCAGAATTTTGTTTTAGGTCCCCAATTTAAATTGGGTCCTGGTTGGTTAGTGTCAAACACAGATTTCTTTTCTATCCAAACTAGCTTCCATCCTTGATTGGCTAATTTTTTAAATTTGCAATTAGACACAAAATGTCCCTTTCTGCAACAGAAATGACATTTGCCATCAAAGGATGAATGTTTATTTGGTTTAGTAAAGATGTCATACATACTCTTAGCAATAGCAGATTTTTGACCATGTTTGACATTTCTGGTTTGCATATAACCAATACCAGATCTGTTTTTATTTTTTCTTTTGACATGCATATTTGGTGTATATCCTAAACCAGATTTTTCATGAACATGTCTTTGATTGCTAAGTATGACATTTAGCTTATCTTTACTATTTGCAAAATTTAATAAATCAGATTTTAATGATGCAACAGTATTTTCAAGTTCAATGCACTTTGCAGATTTTTCTTGTGAATCCTTTTTCAGTTGTTCACATAAATTTTCAATTTCTTTATGCTCAACATTCATTTGTTCAAGTATTTTCTTTGTGCTTAACAACTGTTTTATGGAATTCACATAATCATCATGCAGTTCATTGAAAGCTTCTTGTAGCTCATCATATGTTGGATTAGATTGTGAACTAACCTCATTTTCTGATTCTGAATTTGTATCTGCCATGAGACACAAGTTGACTTCTTCTTCATCAGAAGATGCAGAGGATTCATCGTTATCATTCCATGCAATATAAGCTTTTCTGGTTTTGGTGACTGGTTCCTTGCCTTTTGATTTTGTAGCTCTATTCTTGTTTTGCAATTTGTAGCATTCTGACTTTATGTGACCAGTTTTCCCACATTCATAGCATGTAATGGTCTTGTTGTCAGTAGTCTTGGAGCTAGATGGTTTTCTGAATTTGTTGTCTTTCTTCTTCAGAAACTTCTTAAATTTCTTGCCACATTCATAGCATGTAATGGTCTTGTTGTCAGTAGTCTTGGAGCTAGATGGTTTTCTGAATTTGTTGTCTTTCTTCTTCAGAAACTTCTTAAATTTCTTGACAAGCAACCCGATTTCCGGCTCTTCAGATTCACTACTGGATTGATCTGAGCAGCTATCTGATTCAGTTTTCGATTGCTGGGCTTGAACATTCAGGGATAGTCCTTTCTTTTTGCGGCTTTCCATCTCTGATTCGTCCAGTCGATGTAATTCCATTTCATGTTCCCTTAGTTTTCCAAACAAAGTTGCAGTCGTCATCTTTGCTAGATCTTTAGATTCTGCTATGGCTGTTATTTTTGGCTGCCACTCTCTGGTTAGACACCTCATAATTTTTCCAATCTGCTGTTCGTTGTCCACTTGTTTTCCCAATGCGTGAAGATTATTCACAATGTGTGTGAATCTGGTTTGCAGATCGCTGATGGATACGTCCTTTTTCATGTTGAATAATTCATATTCGTGCATAAGTGTGTTTACGCGGGCTCTCTTCACATCTGTGGTTCCTTCATGTGTTTCTTGAAAAATGTCCCACATTTCTTTTGCTGACTTGCAGTTTGATACTCTAAAGAATTCTTCTGCACAAAGAGCAGATGTTATAATGTTCTTAGCCTTAGCATTATAACCTACCTTCTTTTTGTCGTCGTCTGACCAGTCGGCTCTAGGCTTGAGAATCATTGAGTCATTTGTTCCTGCAATCTTGGGAATATATGGATCGTTTTCAACAGCGTCAAGGATGTCTATGCCACTGGCTTCCAGGAATATCAGCATCCTGTGCTTCCAATACATATAAGCTGTTCCGTTGAAAGCTGGAGGTCTTGCTAACGACACGCCTTCTCCCAGAAAATCGTTTGAGGCCATAATGCTTTTATGAGTGTTACCTCTCGAAAAGTTAGGCTCTGATACCAATTGTTGGTTGGTACGACCTCGAAATAATCGGAATGTATCAGTTCTTTAAGAAATTAAATCAATTTCATACACACAGCGGAATTTAAATTGTGGCATACAAGATTAGCAAGTGCAAGTAGATTGATAAGCGATTAACCACAATGCAAGCAAGTCAAGATACCAGATTAAACAATATTACTTATCATAGAATATGTTTAACATGCATCTAATATTAATCACATATACAGATATAGCAAGATAGAAAATTAAAGGAGTTAAGGGTTAGAGAAGATTGCACCAAGAATTTATACTGGTTCAGTTGTCAACTTGACAACCTACATCCAGTCCTAAAAATCCAAACGGATTTCAGATTTTCTTCTCCAATAGAAAGAATCAATTACAGATTGTCCAGTTTCATCCCCGAAACCTATCTATCTTAATGATCTCTTTCCTATTGATCACCCTCTGATCCTTGTAGATACTCAGCAATCTAACACAGAATCAAAGTACGACTCTTTCTTGTTGAGCACTCTCACCCAAGAAAGTAGCCACCAGTTTCAAGCTGGCTTTTCTCGATCGCTTTCGTTTTTGTTTCAAAAGTATTATTACAAACAGAATAAAGGAAGAACAAAAAGTAGTCTTCAATCTTGGTCAATATGGCTTCTCACAATTCTGGATATTCAAAGATTGTTCATGAGAACCCTTGTCTTTCAAGATCACTTTTCCAGCTCTCTTATTGATTGTTGATAATCTCTTTGGCTATGATCTGAAAAAGCAATCTCAGTGTATTAACCAAGTGTTATTGAGAGTTCTTTTGTATATCAAGAATATTCAAAGTGTTTATCAGATTGTTATTGAAAGAATGATTGAAGACAGTTTATATAGTTTCTGAAAAACATATTAATCAATCGATTTACCAATCGATTTCTTAAAGTGATAAAACCAGTCTAATCGATTTGCCAATCGATTATCGTGTGTCTTGTTTTTCTTGAATCTTGAAACTATATAAGCCAATCGATTTACCAATCGATTCTTTAAACAACATTTTTCAGTAATTATGTTAAGACTGATATGCATCGATTTCGTAATCGATTGCAGATGTTATGTTCAAACTGAAACACATATCAATCGATTCCGTAATCGATTTATCAAGTCTTCATAATCGATTAACAAATACTTAAAATCGATTTGATCACACGTTCAGAGTTCAATGGGTTTTCAAAAGGTTCTTTCAATCGATTTGCCAATCGATTGTGTTTAAGTCAGTGACTCAGCTATTTTGATGTTAATCGACGTGCCAATCGATTTGTATGTATTTGTCTGAAAAGTTCTTACTTGGAGCTTAGTTCAATCGATTTCCCAATCGATTGCAACCAAACTTAACTTGATTGAAATTTTACACAATAGATTGTCCAATCGATTGTGTTTGTCACAGGGAAAGTTATTTTGCAAAGATATTTAAGCAATCGATTACCGTCAAAACTGGGGTGTCACTGTGACTTGTACAATCGATTTCCCAATCGATTTATTTCAATCAGGTTTATTTATGAAAATGTATAATCGATTTGTCAATCGATTAGCCTGTAAAACAGGGTGCTACTGACTTGTGCATTTTTTATTTCTAATTTAGTCAGTCGATTGCCCAATCGATTATACCAACACAAACAGTTGTGTTTCCTTACACCCTTGTTATGAAATCGATTTCCCAATCGATTTACTTCAGTCAAAAATCAACTTTTGTTGATTTCTTGTGTTCCAAGCAATATGTTCCAAGTGTGTAGGATTGGATTGTTGTTCCTGAAATCTTGCTCAATTCAAATATTAGATTTATCATGTGGTGTATGAACATTGTATGTTTGTTAATTATGTCAAAATTTAGGATTCAAATGACTAAAGTCCAACAGTTTGTGTCATTGGATGAAAATTTAGGTCATTTTTGTTATCCCTAGATTTATTCTTGTCCAATTTGGGTTTTTAATAATCTTGTGCATCAAATAGGTGTGTTTATGTCATTGGATGAACATTTAGGTCATTTTCCTCCTCCCTAGGCTTATTATTGTCCAATTAGGCTTTTTAATCAATCTTGTGCATCAAATAGGCGTGTTTGTGTCAATGGATGAACATTTAGGTCACTTTCATCCTCCCTAGGCTTATTCTTGTCCAATTAGGTTTTTTTTTACCAATCTTGTGCTTCCAATAAGTTCATTTGTGTCATCGGATTAACATTTAGGTCATTTTCGTCATCCCTAAGCTTATTCTTGTCCAATTAGGGTTTTTAACCAATTTTGTGCATCCAATAGGTTTATTTGTGTCATTGGATGAAGATATAGGTCATTTTCGTTATCCCTAGGTTTATTCTTGTCCAATTTGGGTTTTTAATTAATCTAGTGCATCAAATAGGTGTGTTTGTGTCATTGGATGAACATTTAGGTCATTTTCGTCCTCCTTAGGCTTATTCTTGTCCAATTAGGGTTTTTAATCAATCTTGTGCATCCAATAGGTGTGTTTGTGTCATTGGATGAATATT
>NW_027333667.1:9800-14131 GCF_000331145.2 Cicer arietinum
TGTGTCAATGGATGAACATTTAGGTCACTTTCATCCTCCCTAGGCTTATTCTTGTCCAATTAGGGTTTTTTTACCAATCTTGTGCTTCCAATAAGTTCATTTTTGTCATCGGATTAGTATTTAGGTCATTTTCGTCATCCTTAGGCTTATTCTTGTCCAATTAGGGTTTTTAACCAATTTTGTGCATCCAATAGGTTTATTTGTGTCATTGGATGAACATTTAGGTCACTTTCATCCTCCCTAGGCTTATTCTTGTCTAATTAGGGTTTTTAACCAATTTTGTGCCTCCAATAGGTTTATTTGTGTCATTGGATGAACATTTAGGTCACTTTCATCCTCCCTAGGCTTATTCTTGTCTAATTAGGGTTTTTAACCAATTTTGTGCCTCCAATAGGTTTATTTGTGTCATTGGATGAACATTTAGGTCACTTTCATCCTCCCTAGGCTTATTCTTGTCTAATTAGGGTTTTTAACCAATTTTGTGCCTCCAATAGGTTTATTTGTGTCATTGGATGAACATTTAGGTCACTTTCATCCTCCCTAGGCTTATTCTTGTCTAATTAGGGTTTTTAACCAATTTTGTGCCTCCAATAGGTTTATTTGTGTCATTGGATGAACATTTAGGTCACTTTCATCCTCCCTAGGCTTATTCTTGTCTAATTAGGGTTTTTAACCAATTTTGTGCCTCCAATAGGTTTATTTGTGTCATTGGATGAACATTTAGGTCACTTTCATCCTCCCTAGGCTTATTCTTGTCTAATTAGGGTTTTTAACCAATTTTGTGCCTCCAATAGGTTTATTTGTGTCATTGGATGAACATTTAGGTCACTTTCATCCTCCCTAGGCTTATTCTTGTCTAATTAGGGTTTTTAACCAATTTTGTGCCTCCAATAGGTTTATTTGTGTCATTGGATGAACATTTAGGTCACTTTCATCCTCCCTAGGCTTATTCTTGTCTAATTAGGGTTTTTAACCAATTTTGTGCCTCCAATAGGTTTATTTGTGTCATTGGATGAACATTTAGGTCACTTTCATCCTCCCTAGGCTTATTCTTGTCTAATTAGGGTTTTTAACCAATTTTGTGCCTCCAATAGGTTTATTTGTGTCATTGGATGAACATTTAGGTCACTTTCATCCTCCCTAGGCTTATTCTTGTCTAATTAGGGTTTTTAACCAATTTTGTGCCTCCAATAGGTTTATTTGTGTCATTGGATGAACATTTAGGTCACTTTCATCCTCCCTAGGCTTATTCTTTTCCAATTCAGGCTTTTAACCAATTTTGTGCATCCTATAGGTTTGTTTGTGTCGTTGGATGAAAATTTAGGTCATTTTCGTTATCCTTAGGTATATTCTTGTCCAATTTGGGTTTTTAATTAATCTTGTGCATCAAATAGGTGTGTTTATGTCATTGGTTGAACATTTAGGTCATTTTCGTCCTCCATAGGCTTATTATTGTCCAATTAGGCTTTTTAATCAATCTTGTGCATCCAATAGGCGTGTTTGTGTCAATGGATGAACATTTAGGTCACTTTCATCCTCCCTAGGCTTATTCTTGTCCAATTAGGTTTTTTTTTACCAATCTTATGCTTCCAATAAGTTCATTTGTGTCAGCGGATTAACATTTAGGTCATTTTCGTCATCCCTAGGCTTATTCTTGTCCAATTAGGGTTTTTAACCAATTTTGTGCATCCAATTGGTTTGTTTGTGTCATTGGATGAACATTTAGGTCATTTTCGTCGTCCCTAGGCTTATTCTTTTCTAATTAAGGTTTTTAACCAATTTTGTGCATCCAATAGGTGTGCTTATGAAAATTTAGGTAATTTTCGTCCTCCCTAGGCTAATTATTGTCCAATTAGGGTTTTTTTTTTATCAATCTTATGCATCCAATAGGTGTGTTTGTGTCATTGGATGAACAATTAGATCATTTTCGTCCTCGCTAGGCTTATTCTTGTCCAATTAGGGTTTTTAACCAATCTTGTGCATCCAATAAGTTCATTTGTGTCATCGGATTAACATTTAGGTCATTTTCGTCATCCCTAGGCTTATTCTTGTCCAATTAGGGTTTTTAACCAATCTTGTGCATCCAATAAGTTCATTTGTGTCATCGGATTAACATTTAGGTCATTTTCGTCATCCCTAGGCTTATTCTTGTCCAATTAGGGTTTTTAACCAATCTTGTGCATCCAATAAGTTCATTTGTGTCATCGGATTAACATTTAGGTCATTTTCGTCATCCCTAGGCTTATTCTTGTCCAATTAGGGTTTTTAACCAATCTTGTGCATCCAATAAGTTCATTTGTGTCATCGGATTAACATTTAGGTCATTTTCGTCATCCCTAGGCTTATTCTTGTCCAATTAGGGTTTTTAACCAATCTTGTGCATCCAATAAGTTCATTTGTGTCATCGGATTAACATTTAGGTCATTTTCGTCATCCCTAGGCTTATTCTTGTCCAATTTGGGTTTTTAATTAATCTTGTGCATCAAATAGGTGTGTTTATGTCATTGGATGAACATTTAGGTCATTTTCGTCCTCCCTAGGCTTATTATTGTCAAATTAGGCTTTTTAATCAATCTTGTGCATCCAATAGGCGTGTTTTTGTCAATGGATGAACATTTAGGTCACTTTCATCCTCCCTAGGCTTATTCTTGTCCAATTAGGGTTTTTTTTACCAATCTTGTGCTTCCAATAAGTTCATTTGTGTCATCGGATTAACATTTAGGTCATTTTCGTCCTCCCTAAATTTATTATTGTCCAATTAGGCTTTTTAATCAATCTTGTGCATCCCATAGGCGTGTTTGTGTCAATGGATGAACATTTAGGTCACTGTCATCCTCCCTAGGCTTATTCTTGTCCAATTAGGGTTTTTTTTTACCAATCTTGTGCTTCCAATAAGTTCATTTGTGTCATCGGATTATCATTTTGGTCATTTTCGTCATCCCTAGGCTTATTCTTGTCTAATTAGGGTTTTTAACCAATTTTGTGCATCCAATAGGTTAGTTTGTGTCATTGGATGAACATATAGGTCATTTTCGTTATCCCTAGGCTTATTCTTGACCAATTAGGGTTTTTTTTTACCAATCTTGTGCTTCCAATAAGTTCATTTGTGTCATCGGATTAACATTTAGGTCATTTTCGTCCTCCCTAGGCTTATTCTTGTCCAATTTGGGTTTTTAATCAATCTTGTGCATCCTATAGGTGTGTTTGTGTCATTGGATGAACATTTAGGTCATTTTGGTTATCCCTAGGCTTATTCTTTTCCAATTAATGTTTTTAACAAATTTTGTGCATCGTATAGGTGTGTTTGTATCATTGGATGAAAATTTAAGTCATTTTCGTTATCCCTAGGTTTATTCTTGTCCAATTTGGGTTTTTAATTAATCTTGCGCATCAAATAGGTGTTATTATGTCATTGGATGAACATTTAGGTCATTTTCGTTATCCCTAGGCTTATTCTTGTCCAATTTGGGTTTTTAATCAATCTTGTGCATCCAATTGGCGTGTTTGTGTCAATGGACGAACATTTAGGTCACTTTCATCCTCCCTAGGCTTATTCTTGTCCAATTAGGGTTTTTTTTTACCAATCTTGTGCTTCCATAAACTTCATTTGTGTCATCGGATTAACACTTAGGTCATTTTCTTCATCCCTAGGCTTATTCTTGTCCAATTAGGGTTTTTAACCAATTTTGTGCATCCAATAGGTTTGTTTGTGTCATTGGATGAACAATTAGATCATTTTCTTCCTCCCTAGGCTTATTCTTGTCCAATTAGGGTTTTTAACCAATATTGTGCATCCAATAGGTGTGTTAATGAAAATTTAGGTCATTTTCGTCCTCCATAGGCTTTTCATTGTCCAATTAGGGTTTTTAATCAATCTTGTGCATCCAATAGGTGTGTTTGTGTCATTGGATGAACACTTAGATTATCTTCGTCCTCCCTAGGCTTATTCTTGTCCAATTAGGGTTTTTTTTCCAATCTTGTGCTTCCAATAAGTTCATATGTATCATCGGATTAACATTTAGGTCATTTTCGTCATCCCTAGGCTTATCCTTGTCCAATTAGGGTTTTTAACCAATTTTGTGCATCCAATAGCTTTGTTTGTGTCATTGGATGAACATTTAGGTTATTTTCGTCCTCCCTTGGCTTATTCTTTTCCAACTAAGGTTTTTAACCAATTTTGTGCATCCTATAGGTTTGTTTGTGTCATTGGATGAAGATTTTGGTCATTTTCATCATCCCTTGGTCTATTCTTTTCCAATTATTGTTTTTAACCAATTTTGTGCATCCTATAGGTTTGTTTGTGTCATTGGATGAACATTTAGGTCATTTTC
>NW_027333667.1:14497-20242 GCF_000331145.2 Cicer arietinum
ATTTAGATCATTTTCGTCCTCCCTAGGCTTATTCTTGTCCAATTAGGGTTTTTTTACCAATCTTGTGCTTCAAATAAGTTCATTTGTGTCATCGGATTAATATTTAGGTCATTTTCGTCATCCCTAGGCTTATTCTTGTCCAATTTGTGTTTTTAACCAATTTTGCGCATCCAATTGGTTTGTTTGTGTCATTTGATGAACATTTATGTCATTTTCATCTTCCCCATAGGCTTATTCTTTTCCAATTATGGTTTTTAACCAATTTTGTGCATCCTATAGGTTTGTTTGTCATTGGATGAAAATTAAGGTCATTTTCGTTATCCCTAGGTTTATTCTTGTCCAATTTGGGTTTTTAATTAATCTTGTGCATCAAATAGGTGTGTTTGTGTCATTGGATGAACATTTAGGTCATTTTCGTCCTCCTTAGGCTTTTTCTTGTCCAATTAGGGTTTCGAATCAATCTTGTGCATCCAATAGTTGTGTTTGTGTCATTGGATGAACATTTAGGTCATTTTCGTCATCCCTAGGCTTATTCTTTTCCAATAAAGGTTTTTAACCAATTTAGTGCATCCTATAGGTTTGTTGTGTCATTGGATGAACATTTAGGTCATTTTCAGCCTCCTTAGGCCTATTCTTGTCCAATTAGGGTTTTTAATCAATCTTGTGCATCCAATAGGTGTGTTTGTGTCATTGGATGAACATTTAGGTCATTTTCGTCCTCCCTAGGCTTATTATTGTCCAATTAGGGATTTTAATCAATCTTGTGCATCCAATAGGTGTGTTTGTGTCATTGGATGAACATTTAGGTCATTTTCGTCCTCCCTAGGCTTATTATTGTCCAATTAGGGATTTTAATCAATCTTGTGCATCCAATAGGTGTGTTTGTGTCATTGGATGAACATTTAGGTCATTTTCGTCCTCCCTAGGCTTATTATTGTCCAATTAGGGTTTTTAATCAATCTTGTGCATCCAATAGGTGTGTTTGTGTCATTGGATGAACATTTAGGTCATTTTCGTCTTCCCCATAGGCTTATTCTTTTCCATTTATGGTTTTTACCAATTTTATGCATCCTATAGGTTTGTTTGTGTCATTGGATGAACATTTAGGTCATTTTCGTCCTCCCTAGGCTTATTATTGTCCAATTAGGGATTTTAATCAATCTTGTGCATCCAATAGGTGTGTTTGTGTCATTGGATGAACATTTAGGTCATTTTCGTCCTCCCTAGGCTTATTATTGTCCAATTAGGGATTTTAATCAATCTTGTGCATCCAATAGGTGTGTTTGTGTCATTGGATGAACATTTAGGTCATTTTCGTCCTCCCTAGGCTTATTATTGTCCAATTAGGGATTTTAATCAATCTTGTGCATCCAATAGGTGTGTTTGTGTCATTGGATGAACATTTAGGTCATTTTCGTCCTCCCTAGGCTTATTATTGTCCAATTAGGGATTTTAATCAATCTTGTGCATCCAATAGGTGTGTTTGTGTCACTGGATGATCAATTAGATCATTTTCTTCCTCCCTAGGCTTATTCTTGTCCAATTAGGGTTTTTAACCAATATTGTGCATCCAATAGGTGTGTTAATGAAAATTTAGGTCATTTTCGTCCTCCATATGCTTTTTATTGTCCAATTAGGGTTTTTAATCAATCTTGTGCATCCAATAGGTGTGTTTGTGTCATTGGATGAACACTTAGATCATTTTCGTCCTCCCTAGGCTTATTCTTGTCCAATTAGGGTTTTTTTACCAATCTTGTGCTTCCAATAAGTTCATTTGTGTCATCGGATTAACATTTAGGTCTTTTTAGTCATCCCTAGGCTTATTCTTGTCCAATTAGGGTTTTTTTACCAATCTTGTGCTTCCAATAAGTTCATTTGTGTCATCGGATTAACATTTAGGTCTTTTTAGTCATCCCTAGGCTTATTCTTGTCCAATTAGAGTTTTTAATCAATCTTGTGCATCCAATAGGCGTGTTTGTGTCATTGGATGAACATTTAGGTCATTTTCGTCATCCCTAGGTTTATTCTTTTCCAATTAAGGTTTTTAACCAATTTTGTGCATCCTATAGGTTTGTTTGTGTCATTGGATGAACAATTAGGTCATTTTCGTTATCCCTAGGTTTATTCTTGTCCAATTTGGGTTTGTAATCAATCTTGTGCATCCAATAGGTGTGTTTGTGTCATTGGATGAACATATAGATCATTTTCGTGCTCCCTAGGCTTATTCTTGTCCAATTAGGGTTTTTTTACCAGTCTTGTGCTTCCAATAAGTTCATTTGTGTCATCGGATTAATATTTAGGTCATTTTCGTCATCCTTAGGCTTATTCTTGTCCAATTAGTGTTTTTAACCAAATTTGTGAATCCAATAGGTTTGTTTGTGTCATTGGATGAACATTTAGGTCATTTTCGTCTTCCCCATAGGCTTATTCTTTTCCAATTAAGGTTTTTACCAATTTTGTGCATCCTATAGGTTTGTTTGTGTCATTGGATGAACATTTAGGTCATTTTCGTCCACCCTAGGCTTATTATTGTCCAATTAGGGTTTTTAATCAATCTTGTGCATCCAATAGGTGTGTTTGTGTCATTGGATGAACAATTAGATCATTTTCTTCCTCCCAAAGCTTATTCTTGTCCAATTAGGGTTTTTTTTTACCAATCTTGTGCTTCCAATAAGTTCATTTGTGTCATCGGATTAACATTTCGGTCATTTTCGTCATCCCTAGGCTTATTCTTGTCCAATTAGGGTTTTTAACCAATCTTGTGCATCCAATAGGTGTGTTTGTATCATTGGATGAACATCTAGGTCATTTTCGTCATCCCTAGGTTTATTCTTGTCCAATTAGGGTTTTTAACCAATCTTGTGCATCCAATAGGTGTGTTTGTATCATTGGATGAACATCTAGGTCATTTTCGTCATCCCTAGGTTTATTCTTGTCCAATTAGGGTTTTTAACCAATCTTGTGCATCCAATAGGTGTGTTTGTATCATTGGATGAACATCTAGGTCATTTTCGTCATCCCTAGGTTTATTCTTGTCCAATTAGGGTTTTTAACCAATCTTGTGCATCCAATAGGTGTGTTTGTATCATTGGATGAACATCTAGGTCATTTTCGTCATCCCTAGGTTTATTCTTGTCCAATTAGGGTTTTTAACCAATTTTGTGCATCCAATAGGTTTGTTTGTGTCATTGGATGAACATCTAGGTCATTTTCGTCATCCCTAGGTTTATTCTTTTCCAACTAAGGTTTTTAACCAATTTTGTGCATCCTATAGGTGTGTTTATGAAAATTTAGGTCATTTTAGTCCTCCCAAGGCTTATTATTATTCAATTATGGTTTTTTTTATCAATCTTGTGCATCCAATAGGTGTGTTTGTGTCATTGGATGAACAGTTTGATCATTTTCTTCCTCCCTAGGCTTATTCTTGTCCAATTAGGGTTTTTAACCAATATTGTGCATCCAATAGGTGTGTTAATGAAAATTAAGGTCATTTTCGTCCTCCATAGGCTTTTTATTGTCCAATTAGGGTTTTTAATCAATCTTGTGCATCCAATAGGTGTGTTTATGTCATTGGATGAACACTTAGATCATTTTCGTCCTCCCTAGGCTTATTCTTGTCCAATTAAGGTTTTTTTACCCAATCTTGTGATTCCAATAAGTTCATTTGTGTCATCGGATTAACATTTAGGTCATTTTCGTCATCCATAGGCTTATTCTTGTCCAATTAGGGTTTTTAACCAATTTTGTGCTTCCAATAGGTTTGTTTGTGTCATTGGATGAACATTTAGGTCATTTTTGTCATCCCTAGGCTTATTATTTTCAAATTAAGGTTTTTAACCAATTTTGTGCATCCTATAGGTTTGTTTGTGTCATTGGATGAAAATTTAGGTCATTCAATCTTGTGCATCCAATAGGTGTGTTTATGTCATTGGATGAACACTTAGATCATTTTCGTCCTCCCTAGGCTTATTCTTGTCCAATTAGGGTTTTTAACCAATTTTGTGCTTCCAATAGGTTTGTTTGTGTCATTGGATGAACATTTAGAGCATTTTCGTCCTCCCTAGGCTTATTCTTGTCCAATTAGGGTTTTTAACCAATTTTGTGCATCCTATAGGTTTGTTTGTGTCATTGGATGAAAATTTAGGTCATTTTCGTCCTCCTTAGGCTTCTTCTTGTCCAATTAGGGTTTTTAATTAATCTTGTGCATCCAATAGGTGTGTTTGTGTCATTGGATGAATATTTAGGTCATTTTGGTCATCCCTAGGCTTATTCTTTTCCAATTTGGGTATTTAATCAATCTTGTGCATCCAATAGGTGTGTTTGTGTCATTGGATGAACATTTAGATCATTTTCGTCCTCCCTAGGCTTATTCTTGTCCAATTAGGGTTTTTTTTACCAATCTTGTGCTTCCAAAAAGTTCATTTGTCTCATCGGATTAATATTTATGTCATTTTCGTCATCCCTAGGCTTATTCTTGTCCAATTAGTGTTTTTAACCAATTTTTTGCATCCAATAGGTTTGTTTGTGTCATTGGATGAACATTTATGTCATTTTCGTCTTCCCCATAGGCTTATTCTTTTCCAATTAAGGTTTTTAACCAATTTTGTGCATCCTATAGGTTTGTTTGTGTCATTGGATGAAAATTTAGGTCATTTTCGTTATCCCTAGGTTTATTCTTGTCCAATTTGGGTTTTTAATTAATCTTGTGCATCAAATAGGTGTGTTTGTGTCATTGGATGGACATTTAGGTCATTTTCGTCCTCCCTAGGGTTATTATTGTCCAATTAGGGTTTTTAATCAATCTTGTGCATCGAATAGGTGTGTGTGTGTCATTGGATGAACACTTAGATCATTTTCGTCCTCCCTAGGCTTATTCTTGTCCAATTAAGGGTTTTTACCCAATCTTGTGATTCCAATAAGTTCATTTGTGTCATTGGATTAATATTTATGTCATTTTCGTCATCCCTAGGCTTATTCTTGTCCAATTAGTGTTTTTAACCAATTTTTTGCATCCAATAGGTTTGTTTGTGTCATTGGATGAACATTTAGATTATTTTCGTCCTCCCTAGGCTTATTCTTGTCCAATTAGGGTTTTTTACCAATTTTGTGCATCCAATAGGTTTGTTTGTGTCATTGGATGAACATTTAGGTCATTTTTGTTATCCCTAGGTTTATTTTTGTCCAATTTGGGTTTTTAATTAATCTTGTGCATTAAATAGGTGTGTTTGTGTCATTGGATGAATATTTAGGTCATTATCGTCATCCCTAGGCTTATTCTTTTCCAATTAAGGTTTTTAACCAATTTTGTGCATCCTATAGGTTTGTTTGTGTCATTGGATGAACATTTAGGTCATTTTTGTTATCCCTAGGTTTATTTTTGTCCAATTTGGGTTTTTAATTAATCTTGTGCATCAAATAGGTGTGTTTGTGTCATTGGATGAACATTTAGGTCATTTTCGTCATCCCTTGGTTTATTCTTTTCCAATTATGGTTTTTAACCATTTTTGTGCATCCTATAGGTCTGTTTGTGTCATTGGATGAACATTTAGGTCATTTTCGTTATCCCTTGGTTTATTCTTGTCCAATTTGGGATTTTAATTAATCTTGTGCATCAAATAGGTGTGTTTGTGTCATTGGATGAACATTTAGGTCATTTTTGTTATCCCTAGGTTTATTTTTGTCCAATTTGGGTTTTTAATTAATCTTGTGCATCAAATAGGTGTGTTTGTGTCATTGGATGAACAT
>NW_027333667.1:20333-28548 GCF_000331145.2 Cicer arietinum
TGGATGAACAATTAGGTCATTTTCGTCATCCCTTGGTTTATTCTTTTCCAATTATGGTTTTTAACCAATTTTGTGCATCCTACAGGTTTGTTTGTGTCATTGGATGAACATTTAGGTCATTTTCGTCATCCCTTGGTTTATTCTTTTCCAATTATGGTTTTTTACCAATTTTGTGCATCCTATAGGTTTGTTTGTGTCATTGGATGAACATTTAGGTCATTTTGGTTATCCTTTGGTTTATTCTTGTCCAATTTGGGATTCTAATTAATCTTGTGCATCAAATAGGTGTGTTTGTGTCCTTGGATGAACATTTAGGTCATTTTCGTCCTCCCGACGCTTATTCTTGTCCAATTAGGGTTTTTAATCAATCTTGTGCATCCAATTGGTGTGTTTGTGTCATTGGATGAACATTTAGGTCATTTTCTTCCTCCATAGGCTTATTCTTGTCCAATTAGGGTTTTTAACCAATCTTGTGCTTCCAATAAGTTCATTTGTGACATCGGATTAACATTTATTTCATTTTCGTCATCCCTAGACTTATTGTTGTCCAATTAGGGTTTTTAACCAATTTTGTGCATCCAATAGGTTTGTTTGTGTCATTTGATGAACATTTAGGTCATTTTCGTCCTCCCTAGGCTTATTCTTTTCCAATTAAGGTTTTTAACCAATTTTGTGCATCGAATAGGTGTGTTTATGAAAATTTAGGTCATTTTTGTCCTCCGTAGGCTTATTATTGTTCAATTAGTGTCTTTTTATCAATCTTGGGCATCCAATAGGTGTGTTTGTGTCATTGGATGAACAATTAGATCATTTTCTTCCTCCCCAGGCTTATTCTTGTCCAATTAGGGTTTTTAACCAATATTGTGCATCCAATAGGTGTGTTAATGAAAATTTAGGTCATCTTCATCCTCCATAAGCTTATTATTGTCCAATTAGGGTTTTTTATCAATCTTGAGCATCCAATAGGGGTTTTTTGTCATTGGATGAACACTTAGATCATTTTTCGTCCTCCCTAGGCTTATTCTTGTCCAATTAGGTTTTTTTTACCAATCTTGTGCTTCCAATAAGTTCATTTGTGTCATCGGATTAACATTTAGGTCATTTTCGTCATCCCTAGGCTTATTCTTGTCCAATTAGGATTTTTAACCAATTTTGTGCATCCAATAGGTTTGTTTGTGCCATTGGATGAACATTTAGGTCATTTTCGTCCTCCCTAGGCTAATTATTTTCCAATTAAGGTTTTTACCCAATTTTATGCATCCTATAGGTTTGTTTGTGTCATTGGATGAACATTTAGGTCATTTTCGTTATCCCTTGGTTTTTTCTTTTCCAATTATGGTTTTTAACCAATTTTGTGCATCCTATAGGTTTGTTTGTGTCATTGGATGAACATTTAGGTCATTTTCGTCATCCCTTGGTTTATTCTTTTTCCAATTATGGTTTTTAACCAATTTTGTGCATCCTATAGGTTTTTTTGTGTCATTCGATGAACATTTAGGTCATTTTCGTTATCCCTTTGTTTATTCTTGTCCAATTTGGGTTTTTAATTAATCTAGTGCATCAAATAGGTGTGTTTGGGTCATTGGATGAACGTTTAGGTCATTTTCGTCCTCCCGACGCTTATTCTTGTCCAATTAGGGTTTTTAACCAATCTTGTGCTTCCAATAAGTTCATTTGTGTCATTGGATGAACATTTAGGTCATTTTCGTCCTCCCGACGCTTATTCTTGTCCAATTAGGGTTTTTAACCAATCTTGTGCTTCCAATAAGTTCATTTGTGTCATCGGATTAACATTTATTTCATTTTCGTCATCCCTAGGCTTATTGTTGTCCAATTAGGTTTTTTAACCAATTTTGTGCATCCATTAGGTTTGTGAGTGTCATTGGGTGAACATTTAGGTCATTTTCGTCCTCCCTGGGCTTATTCTTTTCCAATTAAGGTTTTTAACCAATTTTGTGCATCCAATAGGTGTGTTTGTGTCATTGGGTGAACATTTAGGTCATTTTCGTCCTCCCTGGGCTTATTCTTTTCCAATTAAGGTTTTTAACCAATTTTGTGCATCCAATAGGTGTCTTTATGAAAATTTAGGTCATTATCGTCCTCCCTAGGCTTATTATTGTCCAATTATGGTTTTTTTTTATCAATCTTGTGCATCCAATAGGTGTGTTTGTGTCGTTGGATGAACAATTAGATCATTTTCTTCCTCCCTAGGCTTATTCTTGTCCAATTAGGGTTTTTAATCAATCTTGTGCATGCAATAGGTGTGTTTGTGTCGTTGGATGAACAATTAGATCATTTTCTTCCTCCCTAGGCTTATTCTTGTCCAATTAGGGTTTTAAACCAATCTTGTGCATCCAATAGGTGTGTTTGTGTCGTTGGATGAACAATTAGATCATTTTCTTCCTCCCTAGGCTTATTCTTGTCCAATTAGGGTTTTAAACCAATCTTGTGCATCCAATAGGTGTGTTTGTGTCGTTGGATGAACAATTAGATCATTTTCTTCCTCCCTAGGCTTATTCTTGTCCAATTAGGGTTTTAAACCAATCTTGTGCATCCAATAGGTGTGTTTGTGTCATTGGATGAACACTTAGATCATTTTCGTCCTCCCTAGGCTTATTCTTGTCCAATTAGGGTTTTTTTACCCAATCTTGTGCTTCCAATAAGTTCATTTGTGTCATCGGATTAACATTTAGGTTATTTTCGTCATCCCTAGGCTTATTCTTGTCCAATTACGGTTTTTAATCAATCTTGTGCATCCAATAGCTGTGTTTGTGTCATTGGATGAACACTTAGATCATTTTCGTCCTCCCTAGGCTTATTCTTGTCCAATTACGGTTTTTAATCAATCTTGTGCATCCAATAGCTGTGTTTGTGTCATTGGATGAACACTTAGATCATTTTCGTCCTCCCTAGGCTTATTCTTGTCCAATTACGGTTTTTAATCAATCTTGTGCATCCAATAGCTGTGTTTGTGTCATTGGATGAACACTTAGATCATTTTCGTCCTCCCTAGGCTTATTCTTGTCCAATTACGGTTTTTAATCAATCTTGTGCATCCAATAGCTGTGTTTGTGTCATTGGATGAACATTTAGGTCATTTTCGTTATCCCTAGGTTTATTCTTGTCCAATTTGGGTATTTAATCAATATTGTGCATCCAATAGGTGTGTTTGTGTCATTGGATGAACAATTTGATCATTTTCTTCCTCCCTAGGCTTATTCTTGTCCAATTAAGGTTTTTAACCAATATTGTGCATTCAATAGGTGTGTTAATGAAAATTTAGGTCATTTTCGTCCTCCATAGGCTTTTTATTGTCCAATTAGGGTTTTTAATCAATCTTGTGCATCCAATAGCTGTGTTTGTGTCATTGGATGAACACTTAGATCATTTTCGTCGTCCCTAGGCTTATTCTTGTCCAATTAGGGTTTTTTTTACCCAATCTTGTGCTTCCAATAAGTTCATTTGTGTCATCGGATTAACATTTAGGTCATTTTCATCATCCCTAGGCTTATTCTTGTCCAATTAGGGTTTTTAACCAATTTTGTGCATCCAATAGGTTTGTTTGTGTCATTGGATGAACATTTAGGTCATTTTTGTCCTCCCTAGGCTAATTCTTTTCCAATTAAGGTTTTTACCCAATTTTGTGCATCCTATAGGTTTGTTTGTGTCATTGGATGAACATTTAGGTCATTTTCGTCATCCCTTGGTTTTTTCTTTTTCCAATTAGGGTTTTTAACAATTTTGTGCATCCTATAGGTTTGTTTGTGTCATTGGATGAACATTTAGGTCATTTTCGTCATCCCTTGGTTTATTCTTTTTCCAATTATGGGTTTTAACCAATTTTGTGCATCCTATAGGTTTTTTTGTGTCATTCGATGAACATTTAGGTCATTTTCGTTATCCCTTTGTTTATTCTTGTCCAATTTGGGTTTTTAATTAATCTTGTGCATCAAATAGGTGTGTTTGGGTCATTCGATTAACATTTAGGTCATTTTCGTCCTTCCGACGCTTATTCTTGTCCAATTAGGGTTTTTAATCAATCTTGTGCATCCAATTGGTGTGTTTGTGTCATTGGGTGAACATTTAGGTCATTTTCTTCCTCCATAGGCTTATTCTTGTCCAATTAGGGTTTTTAACCAATCTTGTGCTTCCAATAAGTTCATTTGTGTCATCGGATTAACATTTATTTCATTTTCGTCATCCTTAGGCTTACTGTTGTCCAATTAGGGTTTTTAACCAATTTTGTGCATCCAATAGGTTTGTGAGTGTCATTAGATGAACATTTAGGTCATTTTCGTCCTCCCTAGGCTTATTCTTTTCCAATTAAGGTTTTTCCTAGGCTTATTATTGTCCAATTATGGTTTTTTTTATCAATCTTGTGCATCCAATAGGTGTGTTTATGAAAATTTAGGTCATTTTCGTCTTCCCTAGGCTTATTGTTGTCCAATTAGGGTTTTTAACCCATTTTGTGCATCCAATAGGTGTGTTTATGAAAATTTAGGTCATTTTCGTCTTCCCTAGGCTTATTGTTGTCCAATTAGGGTTTTTAACCCATTTTGTGCATCCAATAGGTGTGTTTATGAAAATTTAGGTCATTTTCGTCTTCCCTAGGCTTATTGTTGTCCAATTAGGGTTTTTAACCCATTTTGTGCATCCAATAGGTGTGTTTATGAAAATTTAGGTCATTTTCGTCTTCCCTAGGCTTATTGTTGTCCAATTAGGGTTTTTAACCCATTTTGTGCATCCAATAGGTGTGTTTATGAAAATTTAGGTCATTTTCGTCTTCCCTAGGCTTATTGTTGTCCAATTAGGGTTTTTAACCCATTTTGTGCATCCAATAGGTGTGTTTATGAAAATTTAGGTCATTTTCGTCTTCCCTAGGCTTATTGTTGTCCAATTAGGGTTTTTAACCAATCTTGTGCTTCCAATATGTTCATTTGTGTCATCGGATTAACATTTATTTCATTTTCGTCATCCCTAGGCTTATTGTTGTCCAATTAGGGTTTTTAACCCATTTTGTGCATCCAATAGGTTTGTTTGTGTCACTGGATGAACATTTAGGTCATTTTCGTCCTCTCTAGGCTTATTCTTTTCCAATTAAGGTTTTTAACCAATCTTGTGCATCCAATAAGTTGTTTTGTGTCATTGGATGAACATTTAGGTCATTTTAAATTAATTTTGTGCATCCAATAGGTGTGTTTATGAAAATTTAGGTCATTTTCGTCCTCCGTAGGCTTATTATTGTCCAATTAGGGTTTTTTTTTATCAATCTTGGGCATCCAATAGGTGTGTTTGTGTCATTGGATGAACAATTAGATCATTTTCTTCCTCCCCAGGTTTATTCTTGTCGAATTAGGATTTTTAACCAATATTGTGCATCCAATAGGTGTGTTAATGAAAATTTAGGTCATTTTCGTCCTCCATAGGCTTATTATTGTCCAATTAGGGTTTTTAATCAATCTTGAGCATCCAATAGGTATTTTGTGTCATTGGAAGAACACTTATATCATTTTCGTCCTCCCTAGGCTTATTCTTGTCCAATTAGGTTTTTTTTACCAATCTTGTGCTTCCAATAAGTTCATTTGTGTCATTGGATGAACATTTAGGTCATTTCCGTCATCCGTTGGTTTATTCTTTTCCAATTATGGTTTTTAATCAATCTTGAGCATCCAATAGGTATGTTTGTGTCATTGGATGAACATTTAGGTCATTTCCGTCATCCGTTGGTTTATTCTTTTCCAATTATGGTTTTTAATCAATCTTGAGCATCCAATAGGTATGTTTGTGTCATTGGATGAACATTTAGGTCATTTCCGTCATCCGTTGGTTTATTCTTTTCCAATTATGGTTTTTAATCAATCTTGAGCATCCAATAGGTATGTTTGTGTCATTGGATGAACATTTAGGTCATTTCCGTCATCCGTTGGTTTATTCTTTTCCAATTATGGTTTTTAATCAATCTTGAGCATCCAATAGGTATGTTTGTGTCATTGGATGAACATTTAGGTCATTTCCGTCATCCGTTGGTTTATTCTTTTCCAATTAAGGTTTTTAACCAATTTTGTGCATCCTATAGGTTTGTTTGTGTAATTGGATGAACATTTAGGTCATTTTCGTCATCCCTTGGTTTATTCATTTCCAATTATGGTTTTTAAACAATTTTGTGCATCCTATAGGTTTGTTTGTGTCATTGGATGAACATTTAGGTCATTTTCGTCATCCCTTGGTTTATTCTTTTCCAATTATGGTTTTTAACCAATCTTGTGCTTCCAATAAGTTCATTTGTGTCATCGGATTAACATTTATTTCATTTTCGTCATCCCTATGCTTATTGTTGTGCAATTAGGGTTTTTAACCAATTTTGTGCATCCAATAGGTTTGTTTGTGTCATTGGATGAACATTTAGGTCATTTTCGTCCTCCCTAGGCTTATTCTTTTCCAATTAAGGTTTTTAACCAATTTTGTGCATCCAATAGGTGTGTTTATGAAAATTTAGGTCATTTTCGTCCTCCTTAGGCTTATTATTGTCCAATTAGGGTTTTTTTTTATCAATCTTGTGCATCCAATAGGTGTGTTTGTGTCATTGGATGAACAATTAGATCATTTTCTTCCTCCCCAGGCTTATTCTTGTCCAATTGGGGTTTTTAACCAATATTGTGCATCCAATAGGCGTGTTAATGAAAATTTAGGTCATTTTCGTCCTCCATAGGCTTATTTTTGTCCAATTAGGGTTTTTAATCAATCTTGTGCATCCAATAGGTGTTTTGTGTCATTGGATGAACACTTAGATCATTTTCGTCCTCCCTAGACTTATTCTTGTCCAATTACGATTTTTTTTACCAATCTTATGCTTCCAATAAGTTCATTCGTGTCATCGGATTAACATTTAGGTCATTTTCGTCATCCCTAGGCTTATTCTAGTCCAATTAGGTTTTTTTAACCAATTTTGTGCATCCAATAGGTTTGTTTGTGTGATTGGATGATCATTTAAGTCATTTTCATTCTCCCTAGGCTAATTCTTTTCCAATTAAGGTTTTTAAGCAATTTTGTGCATCCTATAGGTTTGTTTGTGTCATTGGATGAACATTTAGGTCATTTTCGTCCTCCTTAGGCTTATTCTTGTCCAATTAGGGTTTTTAACCAATCTTGTGCATCCAATAATTTCTTTTGTGTAATTGGATGAACATTTAGGTCATTTTCGTCCTCCTTAGGCTTATTCTTGTCCAATTAGGGTTTTTAATCAATCTTGTGCATCCAATAGGTGTGTTTGTGTCATTGGATGAACACTTAGAACATTTAGGTCATTTTCGTCCTCCATAGGCTTAATCTTGTCCAATTAGGTTTTTTTTACCAATCTTGTGCTTCCAATAAGTTCATTTGTGTCATCGGATTAACATTTAGGTCATTTTCGCATCCCTAGGCTTATTCTTGTCCAATTAGGGTTTTTAACCAATTTCGTGCATCCAATAGGTTTTTTGTGTCATTAAATGAACATTTAGGTCATTTTCGTCCTCCCTTGGTTTATTCTTTTCCAATTATGGTTTTTGACCAATTTTGTGCATCCTATAGGTTTGTTTGTGTCATTGGATGAACATTTAGGTCATTTTCGTTATCCCTAGGTTTATTCCTGTCCAACTTGGGTTTTTAACCAATTTTGTGCATCCTATAGGTTTGTTTGTGTCATTGGATGAACATTTAGGTCATTTTCGTTATCCCTAGGTTTATTCCTGTCCAACTTGGGTTTTTAATTAATCTTGTGCATCAAATAGGTGTGTTTGTGTCATCGGATGAACATTTAGGTCATTTTCGTCGTCTTTAGGCTTATTCTTGTCCAATTAGGGTTTTTAATAAATCTTGTGCATCCAATAGGTGTGTTTGTGTCATTGGATGAAAATTTAGGTCATTTTCGTCATCCATAGGCTTATTATTTTCCAATTAATGTTTTTAACCAATTTTGAGCATCCTATAGGTTTGTTTGTGTCATTGGATGAACATTTAGGTCATTTTCATCATCCCTTGGTTTATTCTTTTCCAATTATGGTTTTTACCTAATTTTGTGCATCCTATAGGTTTGTTTGTGTCATTGGATGAACATTTAGGTCATTTTCGTCCTCCCTAGGCTTATTATTGTCCAATTTTGGTTTTTAATTAATCTTGTGCATCAAATAGGTGTGTTTGTGTCATTGGATGAACATTTAGGTCATTTTCGTCCTCC
>NW_027333667.1:28608-33086 GCF_000331145.2 Cicer arietinum
GGTCATTTTCGTCCTCCTTAGGCTTATTCTTGTCCAATTAGGGTTTTTTTTACCAATCTTGTGCATCCAATAGGTGTGTTTGTATCATTGGATGAACATTTAGGTCATTTCCGTCATCCCTAGGCTTATTCTTTTCCAAATAATGTTTTTAACAAATTTTGTGCATCCTATAGGTTTGTTTGTGTCATTGGATGAAATTTTAGGTCATTTTCGTTATCCCTAGGTTTATTCTTGTCCAATTTGGGTTTTTAATTATTCTTGTGCATCAAATAGGTGTGTTTGTGTCATTGGACGAACATTTAGGTCATTTTCATCATCCCTTGGTTTATTCTTTTCCAATTATGGTTTTTAACCAATTTTGTGCATCCTATAGGTTTGTTTGTGTCATTGGATGAACAGTTAGATCATTTTCGTCCTCCCTAGGCGTATTCTTGGCCAATTAGGGTTTTTTTACCAATCTTGTGCTTCCAATAGGTTCATTTGTGTCATCGGATGAACATTTATTTCATTTTCGTCATCCCTAGACTTATTCTTGTCCAATTAGGGTTTTTAACCTATCTTGTGCATCCAATAAGTACATTTGTGTCATTGGATGAACAGTTAGATCATTTTCGTCCTCCCTAGGCGTATTCTTGGCCAATTAGGGTTTTTTTACCAATCTTGTGCTTCCAATAGGTTCATTTGTGTCATCGGATGAACATTTATTTCATTTTCGTCATCCCTAGACTTATTCTTGTCCAATTAGGGTTTTTAACCAATCTTGTGCATCCAATAGGTGTGTTTGTGTCATTGGATGAACATTTAGGTCATTTTCGTCCTCTCGATGTTTATTCTTGTCCAATTAGGGTTTTTAATCAATCTTGTGCATCCAATAGGTTCATTTGTGTCATCGGATGAACATTTATTTCATTTTCGTCATCCCTAGGCTTATTGTTGTCCAATTGGGGTTTTTAACCAATTTTGTGCATCCAATAGGTTTGTTTGTGTCATTGGATGAACATTTAGGTCATTTTCGTCCTCCCTAGGCTCACTCTTTTCCAATTAAGGTTTTTAACCAATTTTGTGCATCCAATAGCTGTGTTAATGAAAATTTAGGTCATTTTCGTCCTCCATAGGCTTTTTATTGTCCAATTAAGGTTTTTAATCAATCTTGTGAACAATGAATAGGTGTGTTTGTGTCATTGGATGAACACTTAGATCATTTTCGTCCTCCCTAGGCTTATTTTTGTCCAATTAGGTTTTTTTTTTTACCAATCTTGTTCTTCCAATAAGTTCATTTGTGTCATCGGATTATCATTTAGGTCATTTTCGTCATCCCTAGGCTTATTCTGTTCCAATTAAGGTTTTTAACCAATTTTGTGCATCCTATAGGTTTGTTTGTGTCATTGGATGAACATTTAGATCATTTTCGTCCTCCCTAGGCTTATTCTTGTCCAATTAGGGTTTTTAACTAATCTTGTGCATCCCATAAGTTCATTTGTGTCATTGGATGAACATTTAGGTCATTTTCGTCCTCCGTAGGCTTATTCTTTTCCAATTAAGGTTTTTAACCAATTTTGTGCATCCTATAGGTTTGTTTGTGTCATTGGATGAACATTTAGATCATTTTCGTCCTCCCTAGGCTTATTCTTGTCCAATTAGGGTTTTTAACTAATCTTGTGCATCCCATAAGTTCATTTGTGTCATTGGATGAACATTTAGGTCATTTTCGTCCTCCGTAGGCTTATTCTTTTCCAATTAAGGTTTTTAACCAATTTTGTGCATCCTATAGGTTTGTTTGTGTCATTGGATGAACATTTAGATCATTTTCGTCCTCCCTAGGCTTATTCTTGTCCAATTAGGGTTTTTAACTAATCTTGTGCATCCCATAAGTTCATTTGTGTCATTGGATGAACATTTAGGTCATTTTCGTCCTCCGTAGGCTTATTCTTTTCCAATTAAGGTTTTTAACCAATTTTGTGCATCCTATAGGTTTGTTTGTGTCATTGGATGAACATTTAGATCATTTTCGTCCTCCCTAGGCTTATTCTTGTCCAATTAGGGTTTTTAACTAATCTTGTGCATCCCATAAGTTCATTTGTGTCATTGGATGAACATTTAGGTCATTTTCGTCCTCCGTAGGCTTATTCTTTTCCAATTAAGGTTTTTAACCAATTTTGTGCATCCTATAGGTTTGTTTGTGTCATTGGATGAACATTTAGATCATTTTCGTCCTCCCTAGGCTTATTCTTGTCCAATTAGGGTTTTTAACTAATCTTGTGCATCCCATAAGTTCATTTGTGTCATTGGATGAACATTTAGGTCATTTTCGTCCTCCGTAGGCTTATTCTTTTCCAATTAAGGTTTTTAACCAATTTTGTGCATCCTATAGGTTTGTTTGTGTCATTGGATGAACATTTAGATCATTTTCGTCCTCCCTAGGCTTATTCTTGTCCAATTAGGGTTTTTAACTAATCTTGTGCATCCCATAAGTTCATTTGTGTCATTGGATGAACATTTAGGTCATTTTCGTCCTCCGTAGGCTTATTCTTTTCCAATTAAGGTTTTTAACCAATTTTGTGCATCCTATAGGTTTGTTTGTGTCATTGGATGAACATTTAGATCATTTTCGTCCTCCCTAGGCTTATTCTTGTCCAATTAGGGTTTTTAACTAATCTTGTGCATCCCATAAGTTCATTTGTGTCATTGGATGAACATTTAGGTCATTTTCGTCCTCCGTAGGCTTATTCTTTTCCAATTAAGGTTTTTAACCAATTTTGTGCATCCTATAGGTTTGTTTGTGTCATTGGATGAACATTTAGATCATTTTCGTCCTCCCTAGGCTTATTCTTGTCCAATTAGGGTTTTTAACTAATCTTGTGCATCCCATAAGTTCATTTGTGTCATTGGATGAACATTTAGGTCATTTTCGTCCTCCGTAGGCTTATTCTTTTCCAATTAAGGTTTTTAACCAATTTTGTGCATCCTATAGGTTTGTTTGTGTCATTGGATGAACATTTAGGTCATTTTCGTTATCCCTAGGTTTATTCTTGTCCAATTTGGGTTTTTAATCAATCTTGTGCATCCAATAGGTGTCTTTGTGTTATTGGATGAACACTTAGATCATTTTCGTCCTCCCTAGACTTATTCTTGTCCTATTAGGGTTTTTTTACCAATCTTGTGCTTCCAATAAGTTCATCTGTGTCATCGGATTAACATTTAGGTCATTTTCGTCATCCCTAGACTTATTCTTGTCCAATTAGGGTTTTTAACCAATCTTGTGCTTCTAATAAGTTCATCTGTGTCATCGGATTAACATTTAGGCCATTTTCGTCATCCCTAGACTTATTCTTGTCCAATTAGGGTTTTTAACCAATCTTGTGCTTCTAATAAGTTCATCTGTGTCATCGGATTAACATTTAGGCCATTTTCGTCATCCCTAGGCTTATTCTTGTCCAATTAGGGTTTTTTTTACCAATCTTATGCTTCCAATAAGTTCATTGGTGTCATCAGATTAACATTTAGGTCATTTTCTTCATCCCTAGGCTTATTCTTGTCCAATTAGGGTTTTTAACCAATTTTGTGCATCCAATAGGTTTGTTTGTGTCATTGGATGAACATTTAGATCATTTTCATCCTCCCTAGGCTTATTCTTGTCCAATTAGGGTTTTTAACCAATTTTGTGCATCCAATAGGTTTGTTTGTGTCATTGGATGAACATTTAGATCATTTTCATCCTCCCTAGGCTTATTCTTGTCCAATTAGGGTTTTTAACCAATTTTGTGCATCCAATAGGTTTGTTTGTGTCATTGGATGAACATTTAGGTCATTTTCGTTATCCCTAGGTTTATTCTTGTCCAATTTGCGTTTTTAATCAATCTTGTGCATCCAATAGGTGTCTTTGTGTTATTGGATGAACACTTAGATCATTTTCGTCCTCCCTAGGCTTATTCTTGTCCAATTAGGGTTTTTTTTATCAATCTTGTGCTTCCAATAAGTTCATTTGTGTCATCGTATTAACATTTAGGTCATTTTCGTCATCCCTAGGCTTATTCTTGTCCAATTAGGGTTTTTAACCAATTTTGTGCATCCAATAGGTTTGTTTGTGTCATTGGATGAACATTTAGGTCATTTTCGTCATCCCTAGGCTTATTCTTGTCCAATTAGGGTTTTTAACCAATTTTGTGCATCCAATAGGTTTGTTTGTGTCATTGGATGAACATTTAGGTCATTTTCGTATTTTCGTCCTCCCTAGGCTTATTCTTGTCCAATTAGGGTTTTTTTACCAATCTTGTGCTTCCAATAAGTTCATTTGTGTCATCGGATTAACATTTAGGTCATTTTCGTCATCCCTCGGCTTATTCTTGTCCAATTAGGGTTTTTTTATCATCTTGGGCATCCAATGGGCGTGTTTGTGTCATTGGATGAACAATTAGATCATTTTCTTCCTCCCTAGGCTTATTCTTGTCCAATTAGGGTTTTTAACCAATATTGTGCAT
>NW_027333667.1:41551-52689 GCF_000331145.2 Cicer arietinum
TCATTGGATGAATATTTAGGTCATTTTCGTTATCCCTAGGTTTATTCTTGTTCGATTTGGGTTTTTAATTAATCTTGTGCATCCAATTGGTTTGTTTGTGTCATTAGATGGACATTTAGGTCATTTTCGTCCTCCCTAGGGTTATTCTTTTCCAATTAAGTTTTTAACCAATTTTGTGCATCCAATAGGTGTGTTTATGAAAATTTAGGTCATTTTCGTCCTCCCTAGGCTTATTATTGTCCAATTAGGGTTTTTTTATCAATCTTGTGCATCCAATAGGTGTGTTTGTGTCATTGGATGAACAATTAGATCATTTTCTTCCTCCCTAGGTTTATTCTTGTCCAATTAGGGTTTTTAACCAATATTGTGCATCCAATAGGTGTGTTAATAAAAATATAGGTCATTTTCGTCCTCCATAGGCTTTTTATTGTCCATTTAGGGTTTTTAATCAATCTTGTGCATCCAATAGGTGTGTTTGTGTCATTGGATGAACACTTAGATCATTTTCGTCCTCCCTAGGCTTATTCTTGTCCAATTAGGGTTTTTTTTTACCAATCTTGTGCTTCCAATAAGTTCATTTGTGTCATCGGATTAACATTTAGGTCATTTTCGTCCTCCCTGGGCTTATTCTTGTCCAATTAGAGTTTTTTTTTACCAATCTTGTGCTTCCAATAAGTTCATTTGTGTCATCGGATTAACATTTAGGTCATTTTCGTCCTCCCTGGGCTTATTCTTGTCCAATTAGAGTTTTTTTTTACCAATCTTGTGCTTCCAATAAGTTCATTTGTGTCATCGGATTAACATTTAGGTCATTTTCGTCCTCCCTGGGCTTATTCTTGTCCAATTAGAGTTTTTTTTTACCAATCTTGTGCTTCCAATAAGTTCATTTGTGTCATCGGATTAACATTTAGGTCATTTTCGTCCTCCCTATGGTTATTATTGTCCAATTAGGGTTTTTAATCAATCTTGTGCATCCAATAGGCGTGTTTGTGTCAATAGATGAACATTTAGGTCACTTTTATCCTCCCTAGGCTTATTCTTGTCCAATTAGGATTTTTTACCAATCTTGTGCTTCCAATAAGTTCATTTGTGTCATCGGATTAACATTAAGTCATTTTCTTCATCCATAGGCTTATTCTTGTCCAATTAAGGTTTCTAACCAATTGTGTGCATCCAATAGGTTTGTATGTGTCATTGGATGAACATTTAGGTCATTTTCGTCCTCCCTAGGCTTAATCTTTTCCAATTAAGGTTTTTAACCAATTTTGTGCATCCTATAGGTTTGTTTGTGTCATTGGATGAACGATTAGGTCATTTTCTTCCTCCCTAGGCTTATTCTTGTCGGATTAGGGTTTTTAACCAATTTTGTGCATCCTATAGGTTTGTTTGTGTCATTGGATGAACGATTAGGTCATTTTCTTCCTCCCTAGGCTTATTCTTGTCGGATTAGGGTTTTTAACCAATTTTGTGCATCCTATAGGTTTGTTTGTGTCATTGGATGAACGATTAGGTCATTTTCTTCCTCCCTAGGCTTATTCTTGTCGGATTAGGGTTTTTAACCAATTTTGTGCATCCTATAGGTTTGTTTGTGTCATTGGATGAACGATTAGGTCATTTTCTTCCTCCCTAGGCTTATTCTTGTCGGATTAGGGTTTTTAACCAATTTTGTGCATCCAATAGGTGTGTTTGTGTCATTGGATGAACGATTAGGTCATTTTCTTCCTCCCTAGGCTTATTCTTGTCGGATTAGGGTTTTTAACCAATTTTGTGCATCCAATAGGTGTCTTTATGAAAATTTAGGTCATTTTCGTCCTCCTTAGGCTTATTATTGTCCAATTAGGTTTTTTAATCAATCTTGTGCATCCAATAGGTGTGTTTTTGTCATTGGATGAACATTTAGGTCATTTTCGTCCTCCGTAGGCTTATTCTTTTCCAATTAAGGTTTTTAACCAATTTTGTGCATCCAATAGGTGTGTTTATGAAAATTTAGGTCATTTTCGTCCTCCTTAGGCTTATTCTTGTCCAATTAGGGTTTTTAACCAATCTTGTGCATCCAGTAGGTGTGTTTGTGTCATTGGATGAACATTTAGGTCATTTTCGTCCTCCTTAGGCTTATTATTGTCCAATTAGGGTTTTTAATCAATCTTGTGCATCCAATAGGTGTGTTTTTGTCATTGGATGAACATTTAGATCATTTTCGTACTCCCTAGGTTTATTCTTGTCCAAGTAGGGTTTTTTACCAATCTTGTGCTTCCAATAAGTTCATTTGTGTCATCGGATTAACATTTAGGTCATTTTTGTCCTCCATAGGCTTATTATTGTCCAATTAGGGTTTTTAATCAATCTTGTGCATCCAATAGGTGTGTTTTTGTCATTGGATGAACATTTAGATCATTTTCGTACTCCCTAGGTTTATTCTTGTCCAAGTAGGGTTTTTTACCAATCTTGTGCTTCCAATAAGTTCATTTGTGTCATCGGATTAACATTTAGGTCATTTTTGTCCTCCATAGGCTTATTATTGTCCAATTAGGGTTTTTAATCAATCTTGTGCATCCAATAGGTGTGTTTGTGTCATTGGATGAACATTTAGGTCATTTTCGTCCTCCTTAGGATTATTCTTTTCCAATTAAGGTTTTTAACTAATTTTGTGCATCCTATAGGTTTGTTTGTGTCATTGGATGAACATTTAGGTCATTTTTATTATCCCTAGGTTTATTCTTGTCCAATTTGGGTTTTTAATTCATCTTGTGCATCAAATAGGTGTGTTTGTGTCATTGGATGAACATTTAGGTCATTTTCGTCCTCCCTAGGCTTATTATTGACCAATTAGGGTTTTTAATCAATCTTGTGCGTCAAATAGGCGTGTTTGTGCAAATGGATGAACATTTAGGTCACTTTCATCCTCCCTAGGCTTATTCTTGTCCAATTAGGGTTTTTTTTACCAATCTTGAGCTTCCAATAAGTTCATTTGTGTCATCGGATTAACATTTAGGTTTTTTTCGTCATCCCTAGGCTTATTCTTGTCCAATTAGGGTTTTGAACCAATTTTGTGCATCCAATAGGTTTGTTTGTGTCATTTGATGAACATTTAGGTCATTTTCGTCCTCTCTAGGCTTATTCTTTTCCAATTAAGGTTTTTAACCAATTTTGTGCATCATATAGGTTTGTTCGTGTCATTGGACGAACATTTAGGTCATTTTCGTTATCCCTAGGTTTATTCTTGTCCAATTTGGGTTTTTAATTAATCTTGTGCATCAAATAGGTGTGTTTCTGTCATTGGATGAACATTTAGGTCATTTTCGTCCTCCGTAGGCTTATTATTGTCCAATTAGGCTTTTTAATCAATCTTGTGCATCCAATAGGCGTGTTTGTTTCAATGGATGAACATTTAGGTCACTTTTATCCTCCCTAGGCTTATTCTTGTCCAATTAGGGTTTTTTTACCAATCTTGTGCTTCCAATAGGTGTGTTTGTGTATTTGGATGAACATTTAGGTCATCTTGTGCTTATTCTTTTCCAATTAATGTTTTTAACCAATTTTGTGCATCCTATAGGTTTGTTTGTGTCATTGCATGAGCATTTAGGTCATTTTCGTTATCCCTAGGTTAATTCCTGTCCAATTTATGTTTTTAATTAATCTTGTGGATCCAATAGGTGTGTTGTTGTCATTGGATGAACATTTAGATCATTTTGGTCCTCCCTAGGCTTATTCTTGTCCAATTAGGGTTTTTAACCAATCTTGTGCCTCCAATAAGTTCATTTGTGTAATTGGATGAACATTTAGGTCATTTCCGTCCTCCCTAGGCTTATTCTTTTCCAACTCAAGTTTTTAACCAATTTTGTGCATCCTATAGGTTTGTTTGTGTCATTGGATGAACATTTAGGTCATTTTCGTTATCCCTAGGTTTATTCTTGTCCAATTTGGGTTTTTAATTCAATCTTGTGGTTCCAATAAGTTCATTTCGGTCATCGAATTAACATTTAGGTCATTTTCGTCATCCCCTGGCTTATTCTTGTCCAATTAGGGTTTTTAACCAATATTGTGCATCCAATAGGTTTGTTTGTGTCATTGGATGAACATTTAGGTCATTTTCGTCCTCCCTAGGCTTATTCTTGTCCAATTAGGGTTTTTTTTACCAATCTTGTGCTTCCAATAAGTTCATTTGTGTCATCGGATTAATATTTAGGTCATTTTCGTCCTCCTTAGGCTTATTCTTGTCCAATTAGAGTTTTTTTTACCAATCTTGTGCTTCCAATAAGTTCATTTGTGTCATTGGATGAACATTTAGGTCATTTTCGTCCTCCCTAGGCTTATTATTGTCCAATTAGGCTTTTTAATCAATCTTGTGCATCCAATAGGCGTGTTTGTGTCAATGGATGAACATTTAGGTCCCTTTCATCCTCCCTAGGCTTATTCTTGTCCAATTAGAGTTTTTTTTACCAATCTTGTGCTTCCAATAAGTTCATTTGTGTCATCGGATTAATATTTAGGTCATTTTCGTCCTCCTTAGGCTTATTCTTGTCCAATTAGGGTTTTTAATCAATCTTGTGCATCCAATAGGTGTGTTAGTGTCATTGGATGAACATTTAGGTCACTTTCATCCTCCTTAGGCTTATTCTTGTCCAATTAGGGTTTTTAATCAATCTTGTGCATCCAATAGGTGTGTTAGTGTCATTGGATGAACATTTAGGTCACTTTCATCCTCCTTAGGCTTATTCTTGTCCAATTAGGGTTTTTAATCAATCTTGTGCATCCAATAGGTGTGTTAGTGTCATTGGATGAACATTTAGGTCACTTTCATCCTCCTTAGGCTTATTCTTGTCCAATTAGGGTTTTTAATCAATCTTGTGCATCCAATAGGTGTGTTAGTGTCATTGGATGAACATTTAGGTCACTTTCATCCTCCTTAGGCTTATTCTTGTCCAATTAGGGTTTTTAATCAATCTTGTGCATCCAATAGGTGTGTTAGTGTCATTGGATGAACATTTAGGTCACTTTCATCCTCCTTAGGCTTATTCTTGTCCAATTAGGGTTTTTAATCAATCTTGTGCATCCAATAGGTGTGTTAGTGTCATTGGATGAACATTTAGGTCACTTTCATCCTCCTTAGGCTTATTCTTGTCCAATTAGGGTTTTTAATCAATCTTGTGCATCCAATAGGTGTGTTAGTGTCATTGGATGAACATTTAGGTCACTTTCATCCTCCTTAGGCTTATTCTTGTCCAATTAGGGTTTTTAATCAATCTTGTGCATCCAATAGGTGTGTTAGTGTCATTGGATGAACATTTAGGTCACTTTCATCCTCCTTAGGCTTATTCTTGTCCAATTAGGGTTTTTAATCAATCTTGTGCATCCAATAGGTGTGTTAGTGTCATTGGATGAACATTTAGGTCACTTTCATCCTCCTTAGGCTTATTCTTGTCCAATTAGGGTTTTTAATCAATCTTGTGCATCCAATAGGTGTGTTAGTGTCATTGGATGAACATTTAGGTCACTTTCATCCTCCTTAGGCTTATTCTTGTCCAATTAGGGTTTTTAATCAATCTTGTGCATCCAATAGGTGTGTTAGTGTCATTGGATGAACATTTAGGTCACTTTCATCCTCCTTAGGCTTATTCTTGTCCAATTAGGGTTTTTAATCAATCTTGTGCATCCAATAGGTGTGTTAGTGTCATTGGATGAACATTTAGGTCACTTTCATCCTCCTTAGGCTTATTCTTGTCCAATTAGGGTTTTTAATCAATCTTGTGCATCCAATAGGTGTGTTAGTGTCATTGGATGAACATTTAGGTCACTTTCATCCTCCTTAGGCTTATTCTTGTCCAATTAGGGTTTTTAATCAATCTTGTGCATCCAATAGGTGTGTTAGTGTCATTGGATGAACATTTAGGTCACTTTCATCCTCCCTAGGCTTATTCTTGTCCAATTAGGGTTTTTTTTACCAATCTTGTGGTTCCAATAAGTTCATTTGGGTCATCGAATTAACATTTAGGTCATTTTCGTCATCCCTTGGCTTATTCTTGTCCAATTTGGGTTTTTAATTAATCTTGTGCATCAAATAGGTGTGTTTGTGTCATTGGATGAACATCTAGGTCATTTTCGTCATCCCTAGGCTTATTCTTGTCCAATTAGGGTTTTTTTACCAATCTTGTGCTTCCAATAAGTTCATTTGTGTCATCGGATTAACATTTAGGTCATTTTCATCATCCCTCTGCTTATTATTGTCCAATTAGGGTTTTTAATCAATCTTGTGCATCCAATAGGCGTGTTTGTGTCAATGGATGAACATTTAGGTCACTTTCATCCTCCCTAGGCTTATTCTTGTCCAATTAGGGTTTTTTTTACCAATCTTGTGCTTCCAATAAGTTCATTTGTGTCATTGGGTGAACATTTAGGTCATTTTCGTCATCCCTAGGCTTATTCTTGTCCAATTAGGGTTTTTAACCAATTTTGTGCATCCAATAGGTTTGTTTGTGTCATCGGATGAACATTTAGGTCATTTTCGTTATCCCTAGTTTTATTCTTGTCCAATTTGGGTTTTTAATTAATCTTGTGCATCAAATAGGTGTGTTTGTGTCATTGGATGAACATTTAGGTCATTTTCGTCCTCCTTAGGCTTATTCTTCTCCAATTAGGGTTTTTTTTACCAATCTTGTGCATTCAATAGGTGTGTTTCTGTATTTGGATGAACATTTAGGTCATTTTCGTCATCCCTAGGCTTATTCTTTTCCAATTAATGTTTTTAACCAATTTTGTGCATCCTATAGGTTTGTTTGTGCCTTTGGATGAGCATTTAGGTCATTTTTGTTATCCCTAGGTTAATTCCTGTCCAATTTGGGTTTTTAATTAATCTTGTGCATCCAATAGGTGTGTTGTTGTCATTGGATGAACATTTAGATCATTTTCGTCCCCCTTAGGCTTATTCTTGTCCAATTAGGGTTGTTTTACCAATCTTGTGCTTCCAATAAGTTCATTTGGGTCATCGAATTAACATTTAGGTCATTTTCGTTATCCCTAGGTTTATTCTTGTCCAATTTGGGTTTTTAATTAATCTTGTGCATCCAATAGGTGTGTTTGTGTCATTGGATGAACATTTAGGTCATTTTCGTTATCCCTAGATTTATTCTTGTCCAATTTTGTTTTTAATTAATCTTGTGCATCAAATAGGTGTGTTTGTGTCATTGGATGAACATTTAGGTCATTTTCGTCCTCCTTAGGCTTATTCTTGTCCAATTAGGGTTTTTAAACAATCTTGTGCATCCAATAGGTGTGTTTGTGTCATTGGATGAACATTTAGGTCATTTTCGTCCTCCTTAGGCTTATTCTTGTCCAATTAGGGTTTTTAAACAATCTTGTGCATCCAATAGGTGTGTTTGTGTCATTGGATGAACATTTAGGTCATTTTCGTCCTCCTTAGGCTTATTCTTGTCCAATTAGGGTTTTTAAACAATCTTGTGCATCCAATAGGTGTGTTTGTGTCATTGGATGAACATTTAGGTCATTTTCGTCCTCCTTAGGCTTATTCTTGTCCAATTAGGGTTTTTAAACAATCTTGTGCATCCAATAGGTGTGTTTGTGTCATTGGATGAACATTTAGGTCATTTTCGTCCTCCTTAGGCTTATTCTTGTCCAATTAGGGTTTTTAAACAATCTTGTGCATCCAATAGGTGTGTTTGTGTCATTGGATGAACATTTAGGTCATTTTCGTCCTCCTTAGGCTTATTCTTGTCCAATTAGGGTTTTTAAACAATCTTGTGCATCCAATAGGTGTGTTTGTGTCATTGGATGAACATTTAGGTCATTTTCGTCCTCCTTAGGCTTATTCTTGTCCAATTAGGGTTTTTAAACAATCTTGTGCATCCAATAGGTGTGTTTGTGTCATTGGATGAACATTTAGGTCATTTTCGTCCTCCTTAGGCTTATTCTTGTCCAATTAGGGTTGTTTTACCAATCTTGTGCTTCCAATAAGTTCATTTGGGTCATCGAATTAACATTTAGGTCATTTTCGTCATCCCTAGGCTTATTCTTGTCCAATTAGGGTTTTTAATCAATTTTGTGCATCCATTTGGTTTGGTTGTGTCATTGGATGAACATTTAGGTCATTTTCGTCCTCCCTATGCTTATTCTTTTCCAATTAAGGTTTATAACCAATTTTGTGCAACCAATAGGTGTGTTTATGAAAATTTAGGTCATTTTCGTCTTCCCTAGGCTTATTATTCTCCAATTAGGGTTTTTTTTTTCAATCTTGTGCATCCAATAGGTGTGTTTCTGTCATTGGATGAACAATTAGATCATTTTATTTCTCCCTAGGCTTATTCTTTTCCAATTAGGGTTTTTAACCAATATTGTGCATCCAATAGGTGTGGTAATGAAAATTTAGGTCATTTTTGTCCTCCATAGGCTTTTTATTGTCCAATTACGGTTTTTAATAAATCTTGTGCATCCAATAGGTGTGTTTGTGTCATTGGATGAACACTTAAATCATTTTCGTCCTCCCAAGGCTTATTCTTGTCCAATTAGGGTTTTTTTACCAATCTTGTGCTTCCAATAAGTTCATTTGGGTCATCGAATTAACATTTAGGTCATTTTCGTTATCCTCTTTTCCAATTAATGTTTTTAACCAATTTTGTGCATCCAATAGGTTTGTTTGTGTCATTGGATGAACATTTAGATCATTTTCGTCCCCCTTAGGCTTATTCTTGTCCAATTAGGGTTTTTTTTACCAATCTTGTGCTTCCAATAAGTTCATTTGTGTCATTGGATGAACATTTAGATCATTTTCGTCCCCCTTAGGCTTATTCTTGTCCAATTAGCGTTGTTTTATCAATCTTGTGCTTCCAATAAGTTCATTTGGGTCATCGAATTAACATTTAGGTCATTTTCGTCATCCCTAGGCTTATTCTTGTCCAATTAGGGTTTTTAATCAATCTTGTGCATCCAATAGGTGTGTTTGTGTCATTGGATGAACATTTAGGTCATTTTCGTCTTCCCTAGGCTTATTCTAGTCCAATTAGGGTTTTTAATCAATCTTGTGCATCCAATAGGTGTGTTTGTGTCATTGGATGAACATTTAGGTCATTTTCGTCTTCCCTAGGCTTATTCTAGTCCAATTAGGGTTTTTTTACCAATCTTGTGCTTCCAATAAGTTCATTTGTGTCATCGGATTAACATTTAGGTCATTTTCGTCCTCCTTAGGCTTGTTCTTGTCCAATTAGGGTTTTTTTACCAATCTTGTGCATCCAATAGGTGTGTTTGTGTATTTGGATGAACATTTAGGTCATTTTCGTCATCCCTAGGCTTATTCTTTTCCAATTAATGTTTTTAACCAATTTTGTGCATCCTATAGGTTTGTTTGTGTTATTGGATGAGCATTTAGGTCGTTTTCGTTATCCCTAGGTTAATTCCTGTCCAATTTGGGTTTTTAATTAATCTTGTGCATCCAATAGGTGTGTTGTTGTCATTGGATGAACATTTAGATCATTTTCCTCCCCCTTAGGCTTATTCCTCTCCAATTAGGGTTTTTTTTACCAATCTTGTGCTTCCAATAAGTTCATTTGTGTCATCGGATTAACATTTAGGTCATTTTCGTCCTCCCTATGCTTATTCTTTTCCAATTAAGGTTTATAACCAATTTTGTGCATCCAATAGGTGTGTTTATGAAAATTTAGGTCATTTTCGTCTTCCCTAGGCTTATTATTGTCCAATTAGGGTTTTATTTTTCAACCTTGTGCATCCAATAGGTGTGTTTCTGTCATTGGATGAACAATTAGATCATTTTATTTCTCCCTAGGCTTATTCTTTTCCAATTAGGGTTTTTAACCAATATTGTGCATCCAATAGGTGTGTTAATGAAAATTTAGGTCATTTTTGTCCTCCATAGGCCTTTTATTGTCCAATTAGGGTTTTTAATCAATCTTGTGCATCCAATAGGTGTGTTTGTGTCATTGGATGAACACTTAGATCATTTTCGTCCTCCCAAGGCTTATTCTTGTCTAATTAGGGTTTTTTTTACCAATCTTGTGCTTCCAATAAGTTCATTTGTGTCATCGGATTAATATTTAAGTCATTTACGTCATCCCTAGGCTTATTCTTGTCCAATTAGTGTTCTTAACCAATTTTGTGCAGCCAATAGGTTTGTTTGTGTCATTGGATGAACATTTAGGTCATTTTCGTCTTCCCCATAGGTTTATTCTTTTCCAATTAAGGTTTTTAACCAATTTTGTGCATCCAATAGGTTTGTTTGTGTCATTGGATGAACATTTAGGTCATTTTCGTTATCCCTAGGTTTATTCTTGTCCAATTTGGGTTTTTAATTAATCTTGTGCATCAAATAGGCGTGTTTGTGTCAATGGATGAACATTTAGGTCACTTTCATGCTCCATAGGCGTATTCTTGTCCAATTAGGGTTTTTTACCAATCTTGTACTTCCAATAAGTTCATTTGTGTAATCGGATTAACATTTAGGTCATTTTCGTCATCCCTAGGCTTATTCTTGTCCAATTAGGGTTTTTAACCAATTTTGTGCATCCTATAGGTTTGTTTATGTCATTGGATGAACATTTAGGTCATTTTCGTTATCCCTAATTTAGGTCATTTTCGTCCTCCCTAGGCTTATTCTTGTCCAATTAGGGTTTTTAACCAATTTTGTGCATCCTATAGGTTTGTTTATGTCATTGGATGAACATTTAGGTCATTTTCGTTATCCCTAATTTAGGTCATTTTCGTCCTCCCTAGGCTTATTCTTGTCCAATTAGGGTTTTTAACCAATATTGTGCATCCAATAGGTGTGTTTGTGTTATTCGATGAACATTTAGGTCATTTTGGTCATCCCTAGGCTTATTCTTGTGCATCCAATAGGTATTTTGTGTCATTGGATGAACACTTAGATCATTTTCCTCCTCCCTAGGCTTATTCTTGTCCAATTAGGGTTTTTTTTACCAATGTTGTGCTTCCAATAAGTTCATTTGTGTCATCGGATTAACATTTAGGTCATTTTCGTCATCCATAGGCTTATTCTTTTCCAATTAGGGTCTTTAACCAATTTTGTGCATCCAATTGGTTTGTTTGTGTCATTGGATGAACATTTAGGTCATTTTTGTCCTCCTTAGGGTTATTATTGTCCAATTAGGGTTTTTAAT
>NW_027333667.1:52895-54246 GCF_000331145.2 Cicer arietinum
AATCTTGTGCATCAAATAGGTGTGTTTGTGTCATTGGATGAACATTTAGGTCATTTTCGTCCTCCTTAGGCTTATTCTTTTCCAATTTAGGTTTTTAACCAATTTTGTGCATCCAATAGGTTTGTTTGTGTCATTCGATGAACATTTAGGTTATGTTCGTCCTCCCTAGGCTTATTCTTTCCCAATTAAGGTTTTTAACCAATTTTGTGCATCCTATAGGTTTGTTTGTGTCATAGGATGAACATTTAGGTCATTTTCGTTATCCCTAGGTTTATTCTTGTCCAATTTGGGTTTTTAAATAATCTTGTGCATCAAATAGGTGTGTTTGTGTCATTGGATGAACATTTAGCTCATTTTCGTCCTCCCTAGGCTTATTATTGTCCAATTAGGGTTTTTAATCAATCTTGTGCATCCAATAGGTGTGTTTGTGTCATTGGATGAACATTTAGCTCATTTTCGTCCTCCCTAGGCTTATTATTGTCCAATTAGGGTTTTTAATCAATCTTGTGCATCCAATAGGTGTGTTTGTGTCATTGGATGAACATTTAGCTCATTTTCGTCCTCCCTAGGCTTATTATTGTCCAATTAGGGTTTTTAATCAATCTTGTGCATCCAATAGGTGTGTTTGTGTCATTGGATGAACATTTAGCTCATTTTCGTCCTCCCTAGGCTTATTATTGTCCAATTAGGGTTTTTAATCAATCTTGTGCATCCAATAGGTGTGTTTGTGTCATTGGATGAACATTTAGCTCATTTTCGTCCTCCCTAGGCTTATTATTGTCCAATTAGGGTTTTTAATCAATCTTGTGCATCCAATAGGTGTGTTTGTGTCATTGGATGAACATTTAGCTCATTTTCGTCCTCCCTAGGCTTATTATTGTCCAATTAGGGTTTTTAATCAATCTTGTGCATCCAATAGGTGTGTTTGTGTCATTGGATGAACATTTAGCTCATTTTCGTCCTCCCTAGGCTTATTATTGTCCAATTAGGGTTTTTAATCAATCTTGTGCATCCAATAGGCGTGTTTGTGTCAATGGATGAACATTTAGGTCACTTTCATCCTCCCTAGGCTTATTCTGGTCCAATTAGGGTTTTTTGTACCAATCTTGTGCTTCCAATAAGATCATTTGTGTCATCGGATTAACATTTAGGTCAGTTTCGTCATCCCTAGGCTTATTGTTGTCCAATTAGGGTTTTTATCCAATTTTGTGCATCCAATAGGTTTGTTTGTGTCATTGGATGAACATTAAGGTCATTTTCGTTATCCCTAGGTTTATTCTTGTCCAATTTGGGTTTTTAATTAATCTTGTGCATCAAATAAGTGTGTTTGTGTCATTGGATGAACATTTAG
>NW_027333667.1:55135-55582 GCF_000331145.2 Cicer arietinum
TTGTGCATCCAATAGGTTTGTTTGTGTCATTGGATGAACATTTAGGTCATTTTCGTTATCCCTAGGTTTATTCTTGTCCAATTTGGGTTTTTAATTAATCTTGTGCATCAAATAAGTGTGTTTGTGTCATTGGATGAACATTTAGATCATTTTCGTCCTCCCTAGGCTTGTTCTTGTCCAATCAGGGTTTTTTTACCAATCTTGTGCTTCCAATAAGTTCATTTGTGTCATCGGAATAACATTTAGGTCATTTTCGTCATCCCTAGGCTTATTCTTATCAAATTAGTGTTTTTAACCAATTTTGTGCATCCAATAGGTTTGTTTGTGTCATTCGATGAACATTTAGGTTATGTTCGCCTCCCTAGGCTTATTCTTTTCCAATTAAGGTTTTTAACCAATTGTGTGCATCCTATAGGTTTGTTTGTGTCATTGGATGAACATTTAGGT
>NW_027333668.1:0-276 GCF_000331145.2 Cicer arietinum
TTGGACAAGAATAAGCCTTGGGAGGACGAAATTGACCTAAATGTTCATCCAATGACACAAACATACCTTTTGGATGCAGAAGATTGATTAAAAACCCTAATTGGACAAGAATAAGCCTTGGGAGGACAAAAATGACCTAAATTGTCATCCTATGACACAAACACAACTATTGGATACACAAGATTCTTTAAAAACCTTAATTGGAAAAGAATAAGCCTAGGGAGGACGAAAATGACCTAAATGTTCATCCAATGACACAAACACAATTATGGGATG
>NW_027333668.1:426-20531 GCF_000331145.2 Cicer arietinum
TAAGGAGTACGAAAATGACCTAAATGTTCATCCAATGACACAAACACACCTATTGAATCACAAGATTGATTAAAAACCCTAATTGGACAAGAATAAGCCTTGGTAGGACGAAAATGACCTAAATGTTCATCCAATGACACAAACAAACCTATTGGATGCACAAAATTGGTTAAAAACCCTAATTGGACAAGAATAAGCCTAGGGATAACGAAAATGACCTAAATGTTCATCCAATGACACAAACACACCTATTGGATGCACAAGATTGATTAAAAACCCTAATTGGACAAGAATAAGCCTTGGTAGGACGAAAATGACCTAAATGTTCATCCAATGACACAAACAAACCTATTGGATGCACAAAATTGGTTAAAAACCCTAATTGGACAAGAATAAGCCTAGGGATGACGAAAATGACCTAAATGTTAATCCGATGACACAAATGAACTTATTGGAAGCACAAGACTGGTAAAAAACCCTAATTGGACAAGAATAAGCCTAGGGAGGATGAAAGTGACCTAAATGTTCATCCATTGACACAAACACGCCTATTGGATGCACAAGATATATTAAAAAGCCTAATTGGACAATAATAAGCCTAGGGAGGACGAAAATGACCTAAATGTTCATCCAATGACATAAACACACCTATTTGATGCACAAGATTAATTAAAAACCCAAATTGGACAAGAATAAACCTAGGGATAACGAAAATGACCTGCTATTGGATGCACAAGATTGATTAAAAACACTAATTGGACAATAAGAAGCCTAGGGAGGACGAAAATAATCTAAATTTAGTCCAATGACACAAACACACCTATTCGATGCACAAGATTGATTAAAAATCCTAATTGGACAAGAATAAGGCTAGGGATGACGAAAATGACCTAAATGTTAATCCGTTGACACAAATGAACTTATTGGATGCACAAGATTGGTTAAAAACCCTAATTGGACAAGAATAAACCTAGGGAGAACGAAAATGACCTAAATGTTCATCCAATGACACAAACAAAGCTATTGGATGCACAAGATTGATTAAAAACACTAATTGGACAATAAGAAGCCTAGGGAGGACGAAAATAATCTAAATTTAGTCCAATGACACAAACACACCTATTCGATGCACAAGATTGATTAAAAATCCTAATTGGACAAGAATAAGGCTAGGGATGACGAAAATGACCTAAATGTTAATCCGTTGACACAAATGAACTTATTGGATGCACAAGATTGGTTAAAAACCCTAATTGGACAAGAATAAACCTAGGGAGAACGAAAATGACCTAAATGTTCATCCAATGACACAAACAAAGCTATTGGATGCACAAGATTGATTAAAAACACTAATTGGACAATAAGAAGCCTAGGGAGGACGAAAATAATCTAAATTTAGTCCAATGACACAAACACACCTATTCGATGCACAAGATTGATTAAAAATCCTAATTGGACAAGAATAAGGCTAGGGATGACGAAAATGACCTAAATGTTAATCCGTTGACACAAATGAACTTATTGGATGCACAAGATTGGTTAAAAACCCTAATTGGACAAGAATAAACCTAGGGAGAACGAAAATGACCTAAATGTTCATCCAATGACACAAACAAAGCTATTGGATGCACAAGATTGATTAAAAACACTAATTGGACAATAAGAAGCCTAGGGAGGACGAAAATAATCTAAATTTAGTCCAATGACACAAACACACCTATTCGATGCACAAGATTGATTAAAAATCCTAATTGGACAAGAATAAGGCTAGGGATGACGAAAATGACCTAAATGTTAATCCGTTGACACAAATGAACTTATTGGATGCACAAGATTGGTTAAAAACCCTAATTGGACAAGAATAAACCTAGGGAGAACGAAAATGACCTAAATGTTCATCCAATGACACAAACAAAGCTATTGGATGCACAAGATTGATTAAAAACACTAATTGGACAATAAGAAGCCTAGGGAGGACGAAAATAATCTAAATTTAGTCCAATGACACAAACACACCTATTCGATGCACAAGATTGATTAAAAATCCTAATTGGACAAGAATAAGGCTAGGGATGACGAAAATGACCTAAATGTTAATCCGTTGACACAAATGAACTTATTGGATGCACAAGATTGGTTAAAAACCCTAATTGGACAAGAATAAACCTAGGGAGAACGAAAATGACCTAAATGTTCATCCAATGACACAAACAAAGCTATTGGATGCACAAGATTGATTAAAAACACTAATTGGACAATAAGAAGCCTAGGGAGGACGAAAATAATCTAAATTTAGTCCAATGACACAAACACACCTATTCGATGCACAAGATTGATTAAAAATCCTAATTGGACAAGAATAAGGCTAGGGATGACGAAAATGACCTAAATGTTAATCCGTTGACACAAATGAACTTATTGGATGCACAAGATTGGTTAAAAACCCTAATTGGACAAGAATAAACCTAGGGAGAACGAAAATGACCTAAATGTTCATCCAATGACACAAACAAAGCTATTGGATGCACAAGATTGATTAAAAACACTAATTGGACAATAAGAAGCCTAGGGAGGACGAAAATAATCTAAATTTAGTCCAATGACACAAACACACCTATTCGATGCACAAGATTGATTAAAAATCCTAATTGGACAAGAATAAGGCTAGGGATGACGAAAATGACCTAAATGTTAATCCGTTGACACAAATGAACTTATTGGATGCACAAGATTGGTTAAAAACCCTAATTGGACAAGAATAAACCTAGGGAGAACGAAAATGACCTAAATGTTCATCCAATGACACAAACAAAGCTATTGGATGCACAAGATTGATTAAAAACACTAATTGGACAATAAGAAGCCTAGGGAGGACGAAAATAATCTAAATTTAGTCCAATGACACAAACACACCTATTCGATGCACAAGATTGATTAAAAATCCTAATTGGACAAGAATAAGGCTAGGGATGACGAAAATGACCTAAATGTTAATCCGTTGACACAAATGAACTTATTGGATGCACAAGATTGGTTAAAAACCCTAATTGGACAAGAATAAACCTAGGGAGAACGAAAATGACCTAAATGTTCATCCAATGACACAAACAAAGCTATTGGATGCACAAGATTGATTAAAAACACTAATTGGACAATAAGAAGCCTAGGGAGGACGAAAATAATCTAAATTTAGTCCAATGACACAAACACACCTATTCGATGCACAAGATTGATTAAAAATCCTAATTGGACAAGAATAAGGCTAGGGATGACGAAAATGACCTAAATGTTAATCCGTTGACACAAATGAACTTATTGGATGCACAAGATTGGTTAAAAACCCTAATTGGACAAGAATAAACCTAGGGAGAACGAAAATGACCTAAATGTTCATCCAATGACACAAACAAAGCTATTGGATGCACAAGATTGATTAAAAACACTAATTGGACAATAAGAAGCCTAGGGAGGACGAAAATAATCTAAATTTAGTCCAATGACACAAACACACCTATTCGATGCACAAGATTGATTAAAAATCCTAATTGGACAAGAATAAGGCTAGGGATGACGAAAATGACCTAAATGTTAATCCGTTGACACAAATGAACTTATTGGATGCACAAGATTGGTTAAAAACCCTAATTGGACAAGAATAAACCTAGGGAGAACGAAAATGACCTAAATGTTCATCCAATGACACAAACAAAGCTATTGGATGCACAAGATTGATTAAAAACACTAATTGGACAATAAGAAGCCTAGGGAGGACGAAAATAATCTAAATTTAGTCCAATGACACAAACACACCTATTCGATGCACAAGATTGATTAAAAATCCTAATTGGACAAGAATAAGGCTAGGGATGACGAAAATGACCTAAATGTTAATCCGTTGACACAAATGAACTTATTGGATGCACAAGATTGGTTAAAAACCCTAATTGGACAAGAATAAACCTAGGGAGAACGAAAATGACCTAAATGTTCATCCAATGACACAAACAAAGCTATTGGATGCACAAGATTGATTAAAAACACTAATTGGACAATAAGAAGCCTAGGGAGGACGAAAATAATCTAAATTTAGTCCAATGACACAAACACACCTATTCGATGCACAAGATTGATTAAAAATCCTAATTGGACAAGAATAAGGCTAGGGATGACGAAAATGACCTAAATGTTAATCCGTTGACACAAATGAACTTATTGGATGCACAAGATTGGTTAAAAACCCTAATTGGACAAGAATAAACCTAGGGAGAACGAAAATGACCTAAATGTTCATCCAATGACACAAACAAAGCTATTGGATGCACAAGATTGATTAAAAACACTAATTGGACAATAAGAAGCCTAGGGAGGACGAAAATAATCTAAATTTAGTCCAATGACACAAACACACCTATTCGATGCACAAGATTGATTAAAAATCCTAATTGGACAAGAATAAGGCTAGGGATGACGAAAATGACCTAAATGTTAATCCGTTGACACAAATGAACTTATTGGATGCACAAGATTGGTTAAAAACCCTAATTGGACAAGAATAAACCTAGGGAGAACGAAAATGACCTAAATGTTCATCCAATGACACAAACAAAGCTATTGGATGCACAAGATTGATTAAAAACACTAATTGGACAATAAGAAGCCTAGGGAGGACGAAAATAATCTAAATTTAGTCCAATGACACAAACACACCTATTCGATGCACAAGATTGATTAAAAATCCTAATTGGACAAGAATAAGGCTAGGGATGACGAAAATGACCTAAATGTTAATCCGTTGACACAAATGAACTTATTGGATGCACAAGATTGGTTAAAAACCCTAATTGGACAAGAATAAACCTAGGGAGAACGAAAATGACCTAAATGTTCATCCAATGACACAAACAAAGCTATTGGATGCACAAGATTGATTAAAAACACTAATTGGACAATAAGAAGCCTAGGGAGGACGAAAATAATCTAAATTTAGTCCAATGACACAAACACACCTATTCGATGCACAAGATTGATTAAAAATCCTAATTGGACAAGAATAAGGCTAGGGATGACGAAAATGACCTAAATGTTAATCCGTTGACACAAATGAACTTATTGGATGCACAAGATTGGTTAAAAACCCTAATTGGACAAGAATAAACCTAGGGAGAACGAAAATGACCTAAATGTTCATCCAATGACACAAACAAAGCTATTGGATGCACAAGATTGATTAAAAACACTAATTGGACAATAAGAAGCCTAGGGAGGACGAAAATAATCTAAATTTAGTCCAATGACACAAACACACCTATTCGATGCACAAGATTGATTAAAAATCCTAATTGGACAAGAATAAGGCTAGGGATGACGAAAATGACCTAAATGTTAATCCGTTGACACAAATGAACTTATTGGATGCACAAGATTGGTTAAAAACCCTAATTGGACAAGAATAAACCTAGGGAGAACGAAAATGACCTAAATGTTCATCCAATGACACAAACAAAGCTATTGGATGCACAAGATTGATTAAAAACACTAATTGGACAATAAGAAGCCTAGGGAGGACGAAAATAATCTAAATTTAGTCCAATGACACAAACACACCTATTCGATGCACAAGATTGATTAAAAATCCTAATTGGACAAGAATAAGGCTAGGGATGACGAAAATGACCTAAATGTTAATCCGTTGACACAAATGAACTTATTGGATGCACAAGATTGGTTAAAAACCCTAATTGGACAAGAATAAACCTAGGGAGAACGAAAATGACCTAAATGTTCATCCAATGACACAAACAAAGCTATTGGATGCACAAGATTGATTAAAAACACTAATTGGACAATAAGAAGCCTAGGGAGGACGAAAATAATCTAAATTTAGTCCAATGACACAAACACACCTATTCGATGCACAAGATTGATTAAAAATCCTAATTGGACAAGAATAAGGCTAGGGATGACGAAAATGACCTAAATGTTAATCCGTTGACACAAATGAACTTATTGGATGCACAAGATTGGTTAAAAACCCTAATTGGACAAGAATAAACCTAGGGAGAACGAAAATGACCTAAATGTTCATCCAATGACACAAACAAAGCTATTGGATGCACAAGATTGATTAAAAACACTAATTGGACAATAAGAAGCCTAGGGAGGACGAAAATAATCTAAATTTAGTCCAATGACACAAACACACCTATTCGATGCACAAGATTGATTAAAAATCCTAATTGGACAAGAATAAGGCTAGGGATGACGAAAATGACCTAAATGTTAATCCGTTGACACAAATGAACTTATTGGATGCACAAGATTGGTTAAAAACCCTAATTGGACAAGAATAAACCTAGGGAGAACGAAAATGACCTAAATGTTCATCCAATGACACAAACAAAGCTATTGGATGCACAAGATTGATTAAAAACACTAATTGGACAATAAGAAGCCTAGGGAGGACGAAAATAATCTAAATTTAGTCCAATGACACAAACACACCTATTCGATGCACAAGATTGATTAAAAATCCTAATTGGACAAGAATAAGGCTAGGGATGACGAAAATGACCTAAATGTTAATCCGTTGACACAAATGAACTTATTGGATGCACAAGATTGGTTAAAAACCCTAATTGGACAAGAATAAACCTAGGGAGAACGAAAATGACCTAAATGTTCATCCAATGACACAAACAAAGCTATTGGATGCACAAGATTGATTAAAAACACTAATTGGACAATAAGAAGCCTAGGGAGGACGAAAATAATCTAAATTTAGTCCAATGACACAAACACACCTATTCGATGCACAAGATTGATTAAAAATCCTAATTGGACAAGAATAAGGCTAGGGATGACGAAAATGACCTAAATGTTAATCCGTTGACACAAATGAACTTATTGGATGCACAAGATTGGTTAAAAACCCTAATTGGACAAGAATAAACCTAGGGAGAACGAAAATGACCTAAATGTTCATCCAATGACACAAACAAAGCTATTGGATGCACAAGATTGATTAAAAACACTAATTGGACAATAAGAAGCCTAGGGAGGACGAAAATAATCTAAATTTAGTCCAATGACACAAACACACCTATTCGATGCACAAGATTGATTAAAAATCCTAATTGGACAAGAATAAGGCTAGGGATGACGAAAATGACCTAAATGTTAATCCGTTGACACAAATGAACTTATTGGATGCACAAGATTGGTTAAAAACCCTAATTGGACAAGAATAAACCTAGGGAGAACGAAAATGACCTAAATGTTCATCCAATGACACAAACAAAGCTATTGGATGCACAAGATTGATTAAAAACACTAATTGGACAATAAGAAGCCTAGGGAGGACGAAAATAATCTAAATTTAGTCCAATGACACAAACACACCTATTCGATGCACAAGATTGATTAAAAATCCTAATTGGACAAGAATAAGGCTAGGGATGACGAAAATGACCTAAATGTTAATCCGTTGACACAAATGAACTTATTGGATGCACAAGATTGGTTAAAAACCCTAATTGGACAAGAATAAACCTAGGGAGAACGAAAATGACCTAAATGTTCATCCAATGACACAAACAAAGCTATTGGATGCACAAGATTGATTAAAAACACTAATTGGACAATAAGAAGCCTAGGGAGGACGAAAATAATCTAAATTTAGTCCAATGACACAAACACACCTATTCGATGCACAAGATTGATTAAAAATCCTAATTGGACAAGAATAAGGCTAGGGATGACGAAAATGACCTAAATGTTAATCCGTTGACACAAATGAACTTATTGGATGCACAAGATTGGTTAAAAACCCTAATTGGACAAGAATAAACCTAGGGAGAACGAAAATGACCTAAATGTTCATCCAATGACACAAACAAAGCTATTGGATGCACAAGATTGATTAAAAACACTAATTGGACAATAAGAAGCCTAGGGAGGACGAAAATAATCTAAATTTAGTCCAATGACACAAACACACCTATTCGATGCACAAGATTGATTAAAAATCCTAATTGGACAAGAATAAGGCTAGGGATGACGAAAATGACCTAAATGTTAATCCGTTGACACAAATGAACTTATTGGATGCACAAGATTGGTTAAAAACCCTAATTGGACAAGAATAAACCTAGGGAGAACGAAAATGACCTAAATGTTCATCCAATGACACAAACAAAGCTATTGGATGCACAAGATTGATTAAAAACACTAATTGGACAATAAGAAGCCTAGGGAGGACGAAAATAATCTAAATTTAGTCCAATGACACAAACACACCTATTCGATGCACAAGATTGATTAAAAATCCTAATTGGACAAGAATAAGGCTAGGGATGACGAAAATGACCTAAATGTTAATCCGTTGACACAAATGAACTTATTGGATGCACAAGATTGGTTAAAAACCCTAATTGGACAAGAATAAACCTAGGGAGAACGAAAATGACCTAAATGTTCATCCAATGACACAAACAAAGCTATTGGATGCACAAGATTGATTAAAAACACTAATTGGACAATAAGAAGCCTAGGGAGGACGAAAATAATCTAAATTTAGTCCAATGACACAAACACACCTATTCGATGCACAAGATTGATTAAAAATCCTAATTGGACAAGAATAAGGCTAGGGATGACGAAAATGACCTAAATGTTAATCCGTTGACACAAATGAACTTATTGGATGCACAAGATTGGTTAAAAACCCTAATTGGACAAGAATAAACCTAGGGAGAACGAAAATGACCTAAATGTTCATCCAATGACACAAACAAAGCTATTGGATGCACAAGATTGATTAAAAACACTAATTGGACAATAAGAAGCCTAGGGAGGACGAAAATAATCTAAATTTAGTCCAATGACACAAACACACCTATTCGATGCACAAGATTGATTAAAAATCCTAATTGGACAAGAATAAGGCTAGGGATGACGAAAATGACCTAAATGTTAATCCGTTGACACAAATGAACTTATTGGATGCACAAGATTGGTTAAAAACCCTAATTGGACAAGAATAAACCTAGGGAGAACGAAAATGACCTAAATGTTCATCCAATGACACAAACAAAGCTATTGGATGCACAAGATTGATTAAAAACACTAATTGGACAATAAGAAGCCTAGGGAGGACGAAAATAATCTAAATTTAGTCCAATGACACAAACACACCTATTCGATGCACAAGATTGATTAAAAATCCTAATTGGACAAGAATAAGGCTAGGGATGACGAAAATGACCTAAATGTTAATCCGTTGACACAAATGAACTTATTGGATGCACAAGATTGGTTAAAAACCCTAATTGGACAAGAATAAACCTAGGGAGAACGAAAATGACCTAAATGTTCATCCAATGACACAAACAAAGCTATTGGATGCACAAGATTGATTAAAAACACTAATTGGACAATAAGAAGCCTAGGGAGGACGAAAATAATCTAAATTTAGTCCAATGACACAAACACACCTATTCGATGCACAAGATTGATTAAAAATCCTAATTGGACAAGAATAAGGCTAGGGATGACGAAAATGACCTAAATGTTAATCCGTTGACACAAATGAACTTATTGGATGCACAAGATTGGTTAAAAACCCTAATTGGACAAGAATAAACCTAGGGAGAACGAAAATGACCTAAATGTTCATCCAATGACACAAACAAAGCTATTGGATGCACAAGATTGATTAAAAACACTAATTGGACAATAAGAAGCCTAGGGAGGACGAAAATAATCTAAATTTAGTCCAATGACACAAACACACCTATTCGATGCACAAGATTGATTAAAAATCCTAATTGGACAAGAATAAGGCTAGGGATGACGAAAATGACCTAAATGTTAATCCGTTGACACAAATGAACTTATTGGATGCACAAGATTGGTTAAAAACCCTAATTGGACAAGAATAAACCTAGGGAGAACGAAAATGACCTAAATGTTCATCCAATGACACAAACAAAGCTATTGGATGCACAAGATTGATTAAAAACACTAATTGGACAATAAGAAGCCTAGGGAGGACGAAAATAATCTAAATTTAGTCCAATGACACAAACACACCTATTCGATGCACAAGATTGATTAAAAATCCTAATTGGACAAGAATAAGGCTAGGGATGACGAAAATGACCTAAATGTTAATCCGTTGACACAAATGAACTTATTGGATGCACAAGATTGGTTAAAAACCCTAATTGGACAAGAATAAACCTAGGGAGAACGAAAATGACCTAAATGTTCATCCAATGACACAAACAAAGCTATTGGATGCACAAGATTGATTAAAAACACTAATTGGACAATAAGAAGCCTAGGGAGGACGAAAATAATCTAAATTTAGTCCAATGACACAAACACACCTATTCGATGCACAAGATTGATTAAAAATCCTAATTGGACAAGAATAAGGCTAGGGATGACGAAAATGACCTAAATGTTAATCCGTTGACACAAATGAACTTATTGGATGCACAAGATTGGTTAAAAACCCTAATTGGACAAGAATAAACCTAGGGAGAACGAAAATGACCTAAATGTTCATCCAATGACACAAACAAAGCTATTGGATGCACAAGATTGATTAAAAACACTAATTGGACAATAAGAAGCCTAGGGAGGACGAAAATAATCTAAATTTAGTCCAATGACACAAACACACCTATTCGATGCACAAGATTGATTAAAAATCCTAATTGGACAAGAATAAGGCTAGGGATGACGAAAATGACCTAAATGTTAATCCGTTGACACAAATGAACTTATTGGATGCACAAGATTGGTTAAAAACCCTAATTGGACAAGAATAAACCTAGGGAGAACGAAAATGACCTAAATGTTCATCCAATGACACAAACAAAGCTATTGGATGCACAAGATTGATTAAAAACACTAATTGGACAATAAGAAGCCTAGGGAGGACGAAAATAATCTAAATTTAGTCCAATGACACAAACACACCTATTCGATGCACAAGATTGATTAAAAATCCTAATTGGACAAGAATAAGGCTAGGGATGACGAAAATGACCTAAATGTTAATCCGTTGACACAAATGAACTTATTGGATGCACAAGATTGGTTAAAAACCCTAATTGGACAAGAATAAACCTAGGGAGAACGAAAATGACCTAAATGTTCATCCAATGACACAAACAAAGCTATTGGATGCACAAGATTGATTAAAAACACTAATTGGACAATAAGAAGCCTAGGGAGGACGAAAATAATCTAAATTTAGTCCAATGACACAAACACACCTATTCGATGCACAAGATTGATTAAAAATCCTAATTGGACAAGAATAAGGCTAGGGATGACGAAAATGACCTAAATGTTAATCCGTTGACACAAATGAACTTATTGGATGCACAAGATTGGTTAAAAACCCTAATTGGACAAGAATAAACCTAGGGAGAACGAAAATGACCTAAATGTTCATCCAATGACACAAACAAAGCTATTGGATGCACAAGATTGATTAAAAACACTAATTGGACAATAAGAAGCCTAGGGAGGACGAAAATAATCTAAATTTAGTCCAATGACACAAACACACCTATTCGATGCACAAGATTGATTAAAAATCCTAATTGGACAAGAATAAGGCTAGGGATGACGAAAATGACCTAAATGTTAATCCGTTGACACAAATGAACTTATTGGATGCACAAGATTGGTTAAAAACCCTAATTGGACAAGAATAAACCTAGGGAGAACGAAAATGACCTAAATGTTCATCCAATGACACAAACAAAGCTATTGGATGCACAAGATTGATTAAAAACACTAATTGGACAATAAGAAGCCTAGGGAGGACGAAAATAATCTAAATTTAGTCCAATGACACAAACACACCTATTCGATGCACAAGATTGATTAAAAATCCTAATTGGACAAGAATAAGGCTAGGGATGACGAAAATGACCTAAATGTTAATCCGTTGACACAAATGAACTTATTGGATGCACAAGATTGGTTAAAAACCCTAATTGGACAAGAATAAACCTAGGGAGAACGAAAATGACCTAAATGTTCATCCAATGACACAAACAAAGCTATTGGATGCACAAGATTGATTAAAAACACTAATTGGACAATAAGAAGCCTAGGGAGGACGAAAATAATCTAAATTTAGTCCAATGACACAAACACACCTATTCGATGCACAAGATTGATTAAAAATCCTAATTGGACAAGAATAAGGCTAGGGATGACGAAAATGACCTAAATGTTAATCCGTTGACACAAATGAACTTATTGGATGCACAAGATTGGTTAAAAACCCTAATTGGACAAGAATAAACCTAGGGAGAACGAAAATGACCTAAATGTTCATCCAATGACACAAACAAAGCTATTGGATGCACAAGATTGATTAAAAACACTAATTGGACAATAAGAAGCCTAGGGAGGACGAAAATAATCTAAATTTAGTCCAATGACACAAACACACCTATTCGATGCACAAGATTGATTAAAAATCCTAATTGGACAAGAATAAGGCTAGGGATGACGAAAATGACCTAAATGTTAATCCGTTGACACAAATGAACTTATTGGATGCACAAGATTGGTTAAAAACCCTAATTGGACAAGAATAAACCTAGGGAGAACGAAAATGACCTAAATGTTCATCCAATGACACAAACAAAGCTATTGGATGCACAAGATTGATTAAAAACACTAATTGGACAATAAGAAGCCTAGGGAGGACGAAAATAATCTAAATTTAGTCCAATGACACAAACACACCTATTCGATGCACAAGATTGATTAAAAATCCTAATTGGACAAGAATAAGGCTAGGGATGACGAAAATGACCTAAATGTTAATCCGTTGACACAAATGAACTTATTGGATGCACAAGATTGGTTAAAAACCCTAATTGGACAAGAATAAACCTAGGGAGAACGAAAATGACCTAAATGTTCATCCAATGACACAAACAAAGCTATTGGATGCACAAGATTGATTAAAAACACTAATTGGACAATAAGAAGCCTAGGGAGGACGAAAATAATCTAAATTTAGTCCAATGACACAAACACACCTATTCGATGCACAAGATTGATTAAAAATCCTAATTGGACAAGAATAAGGCTAGGGATGACGAAAATGACCTAAATGTTAATCCGTTGACACAAATGAACTTATTGGATGCACAAGATTGGTTAAAAACCCTAATTGGACAAGAATAAACCTAGGGAGAACGAAAATGACCTAAATGTTCATCCAATGACACAAACAAAGCTATTGGATGCACAAGATTGATTAAAAACACTAATTGGACAATAAGAAGCCTAGGGAGGACGAAAATAATCTAAATTTAGTCCAATGACACAAACACACCTATTCGATGCACAAGATTGATTAAAAATCCTAATTGGACAAGAATAAGGCTAGGGATGACGAAAATGACCTAAATGTTAATCCGTTGACACAAATGAACTTATTGGATGCACAAGATTGGTTAAAAACCCTAATTGGACAAGAATAAACCTAGGGAGAACGAAAATGACCTAAATGTTCATCCAATGACACAAACAAAGCTATTGGATGCACAAGATTGATTAAAAACACTAATTGGACAATAAGAAGCCTAGGGAGGACGAAAATAATCTAAATTTAGTCCAATGACACAAACACACCTATTCGATGCACAAGATTGATTAAAAATCCTAATTGGACAAGAATAAGGCTAGGGATGACGAAAATGACCTAAATGTTAATCCGTTGACACAAATGAACTTATTGGATGCACAAGATTGGTTAAAAACCCTAATTGGACAAGAATAAACCTAGGGAGAACGAAAATGACCTAAATGTTCATCCAATGACACAAACAAAGCTATTGGATGCACAAGATTGATTAAAAACACTAATTGGACAATAAGAAGCCTAGGGAGGACGAAAATAATCTAAATTTAGTCCAATGACACAAACACACCTATTCGATGCACAAGATTGATTAAAAATCCTAATTGGACAAGAATAAGGCTAGGGATGACGAAAATGACCTAAATGTTAATCCGTTGACACAAATGAACTTATTGGATGCACAAGATTGGTTAAAAACCCTAATTGGACAAGAATAAACCTAGGGAGAACGAAAATGACCTAAATGTTCATCCAATGACACAAACAAAGCTATTGGATGCACAAGATTGATTAAAAACACTAATTGGACAATAAGAAGCCTAGGGAGGACGAAAATAATCTAAATTTAGTCCAATGACACAAACACACCTATTCGATGCACAAGATTGATTAAAAATCCTAATTGGACAAGAATAAGGCTAGGGATGACGAAAATGACCTAAATGTTAATCCGTTGACACAAATGAACTTATTGGATGCACAAGATTGGTTAAAAACCCTAATTGGACAAGAATAAACCTAGGGAGAACGAAAATGACCTAAATGTTCATCCAATGACACAAACAAAGCTATTGGATGCACAAGATTGATTAAAAACACTAATTGGACAATAAGAAGCCTAGGGAGGACGAAAATAATCTAAATTTAGTCCAATGACACAAACACACCTATTCGATGCACAAGATTGATTAAAAATCCTAATTGGACAAGAATAAGGCTAGGGATGACGAAAATGACCTAAATGTTAATCCGTTGACACAAATGAACTTATTGGATGCACAAGATTGGTTAAAAACCCTAATTGGACAAGAATAAACCTAGGGAGAACGAAAATGACCTAAATGTTCATCCAATGACACAAACAAAGCTATTGGATGCACAAGATTGATTAAAAACACTAATTGGACAATAAGAAGCCTAGGGAGGACGAAAATAATCTAAATTTAGTCCAATGACACAAACACACCTATTCGATGCACAAGATTGATTAAAAATCCTAATTGGACAAGAATAAGGCTAGGGATGACGAAAATGACCTAAATGTTAATCCGTTGACACAAATGAACTTATTGGATGCACAAGATTGGTTAAAAACCCTAATTGGACAAGAATAAACCTAGGGAGAACGAAAATGACCTAAATGTTCATCCAATGACACAAACAAAGCTATTGGATGCACAAGATTGATTAAAAACACTAATTGGACAATAAGAAGCCTAGGGAGGACGAAAATAATCTAAATTTAGTCCAATGACACAAACACACCTATTCGATGCACAAGATTGATTAAAAATCCTAATTGGACAAGAATAAGGCTAGGGATGACGAAAATGACCTAAATGTTAATCCGTTGACACAAATGAACTTATTGGATGCACAAGATTGGTTAAAAACCCTAATTGGACAAGAATAAACCTAGGGAGAACGAAAATGACCTAAATGTTCATCCAATGACACAAACAAAGCTATTGGATGCACAAGATTGATTAAAAACACTAATTGGACAATAAGAAGCCTAGGGAGGACGAAAATAATCTAAATTTAGTCCAATGACACAAACACACCTATTCGATGCACAAGATTGATTAAAAATCCTAATTGGACAAGAATAAGGCTAGGGATGACGAAAATGACCTAAATGTTAATCCGTTGACACAAATGAACTTATTGGATGCACAAGATTGGTTAAAAACCCTAATTGGACAAGAATAAACCTAGGGAGAACGAAAATGACCTAAATGTTCATCCAATGACACAAACAAAGCTATTGGATGCACAAGATTGATTAAAAACACTAATTGGACAATAAGAAGCCTAGGGAGGACGAAAATAATCTAAATTTAGTCCAATGACACAAACACACCTATTCGATGCACAAGATTGATTAAAAATCCTAATTGGACAAGAATAAGGCTAGGGATGACGAAAATGACCTAAATGTTAATCCGTTGACACAAATGAACTTATTGGATGCACAAGATTGGTTAAAAACCCTAATTGGACAAGAATAAACCTAGGGAGAACGAAAATGACCTAAATGTTCATCCAATGACACAAACAAAGCTATTGGATGCACAAGATTGATTAAAAACACTAATTGGACAATAAGAAGCCTAGGGAGGACGAAAATAATCTAAATTTAGTCCAATGACACAAACACACCTATTCGATGCACAAGATTGATTAAAAATCCTAATTGGACAAGAATAAGGCTAGGGATGACGAAAATGACCTAAATGTTAATCCGTTGACACAAATGAACTTATTGGATGCACAAGATTGGTTAAAAACCCTAATTGGACAAGAATAAACCTAGGGAGAACGAAAATGACCTAAATGTTCATCCAATGACACAAACAAAGCTATTGGATGCACAAGATTGATTAAAAACACTAATTGGACAATAAGAAGCCTAGGGAGGACGAAAATAATCTAAATTTAGTCCAATGACACAAACACACCTATTCGATGCACAAGATTGATTAAAAATCCTAATTGGACAAGAATAAGGCTAGGGATGACGAAAATGACCTAAATGTTAATCCGTTGACACAAATGAACTTATTGGATGCACAAGATTGGTTAAAAACCCTAATTGGACAAGAATAAACCTAGGGAGAACGAAAATGACCTAAATGTTCATCCAATGACACAAACAAAGCTATTGGATGCACAAGATTGATTAAAAACACTAATTGGACAATAAGAAGCCTAGGGAGGACGAAAATAATCTAAATTTAGTCCAATGACACAAACACACCTATTCGATGCACAAGATTGATTAAAAATCCTAATTGGACAAGAATAAGGCTAGGGATGACGAAAATGACCTAAATGTTAATCCGTTGACACAAATGAACTTATTGGATGCACAAGATTGGTTAAAAACCCTAATTGGACAAGAATAAACCTAGGGAGAACGAAAATGACCTAAATGTTCATCCAATGACACAAACAAAGCTATTGGATGCACAAGATTGATTAAAAACACTAATTGGACAATAAGAAGCCTAGGGAGGACGAAAATAATCTAAATTTAGTCCAATGACACAAACACACCTATTCGATGCACAAGATTGATTAAAAATCCTAATTGGACAAGAATAAGGCTAGGGATGACGAAAATGACCTAAATGTTAATCCGTTGACACAAATGAACTTATTGGATGCACAAGATTGGTTAAAAACCCTAATTGGACAAGAATAAACCTAGGGAGAACGAAAATGACCTAAATGTTCATCCAATGACACAAACAAAGCTATTGGATGCACAAGATTGATTAAAAACACTAATTGGACAATAAGAAGCCTAGGGAGGACGAAAATAATCTAAATTTAGTCCAATGACACAAACACACCTATTCGATGCACAAGATTGATTAAAAATCCTAATTGGACAAGAATAAGGCTAGGGATGACGAAAATGACCTAAATGTTAATCCGTTGACACAAATGAACTTATTGGATGCACAAGATTGGTTAAAAACCCTAATTGGACAAGAATAAACCTAGGGAGAACGAAAATGACCTAAATGTTCATCCAATGACACAAACAAAGCTATTGGATGCACAAGATTGATTAAAAACACTAATTGGACAATAAGAAGCCTAGGGAGGACGAAAATAATCTAAATTTAGTCCAATGACACAAACACACCTATTCGATGCACAAGATTGATTAAAAATCCTAATTGGACAAGAATAAGGCTAGGGATGACGAAAATGACCTAAATGTTAATCCGTTGACACAAATGAACTTATTGGATGCACAAGATTGGTTAAAAACCCTAATTGGACAAGAATAAACCTAGGGAGAACGAAAATGACCTAAATGTTCATCCAATGACACAAACAAAGCTATTGGATGCACAAGATTGATTAAAAACACTAATTGGACAATAAGAAGCCTAGGGAGGACGAAAATAATCTAAATTTAGTCCAATGACACAAACACACCTATTCGATGCACAAGATTGATTAAAAATCCTAATTGGACAAGAATAAGGCTAGGGATGACGAAAATGACCTAAATGTTAATCCGTTGACACAAATGAACTTATTGGATGCACAAGATTGGTTAAAAACCCTAATTGGACAAGAATAAACCTAGGGAGAACGAAAATGACCTAAATGTTCATCCAATGACACAAACAAAGCTATTGGATGCACAAGATTGATTAAAAACACTAATTGGACAATAAGAAGCCTAGGGAGGACGAAAATAATCTAAATTTAGTCCAATGACACAAACACACCTATTCGATGCACAAGATTGATTAAAAATCCTAATTGGACAAGAATAAGGCTAGGGATGACGAAAATGACCTAAATGTTAATCCGTTGACACAAATGAACTTATTGGATGCACAAGATTGGTTAAAAACCCTAATTGGACAAGAATAAACCTAGGGAGAACGAAAATGACCTAAATGTTCATCCAATGACACAAACAAAGCTATTGGATGCACAAGATTGATTAAAAACACTAATTGGACAATAAGAAGCCTAGGGAGGACGAAAATAATCTAAATTTAGTCCAATGACACAAACACACCTATTCGATGCACAAGATTGATTAAAAATCCTAATTGGACAAGAATAAGGCTAGGGATGACGAAAATGACCTAAATGTTAATCCGTTGACACAAATGAACTTATTGGATGCACAAGATTGGTTAAAAACCCTAATTGGACAAGAATAAACCTAGGGAGAACGAAAATGACCTAAATGTTCATCCAATGACACAAACAAAGCTATTGGATGCACAAGATTGATTAAAAACACTAATTGGACAATAAGAAGCCTAGGGAGGACGAAAATAATCTAAATTTAGTCCAATGACACAAACACACCTATTGGATGCACAAGATTGATTAAAAACCCTAATTGGACAAGAATAAGCCTTGGAAGGACGAAAATAACCTAAATGTTCATCCAATGACACAAATAAACCTATTGGATGCACAAAATTGGTTAAAAACCCTAATTGGACAAGAATAAGCCTAGGGATGACGAAAATGACCTAAATGTTAATCCGATGACACAAATGAACTTATTGGATGCACAAGATTGGTTAAAAACCCTAATTGGACAAGAATAAGCCTAGGGAGAACGAAAATGATATAAATGTTCATCCAATGACACAAACTCACCTATTGGATGCACAAGATTGATTAAAAACCCTAATTGGACAAGAATAAGCCTAGGGAGAACGAAAATGACCTAAATGTTCATCAAATGCCACAAAGACATCTATCGGATGCACAAGATTGATTAAAAACCCTAATTGGACAAGAATAAGCCTTGGGAGAACGAATATGACCTAAATGTTCATCCAATGACACAAACACACCTATTCGATGCACAAGAATGATTAAAAACCCTAATTGGACAAGAATAAACCTAGGGAGAACGAAAATGACCTAAATGTTCATCCAATAACACAAACAAACCAATTGGATGCACAAAAATGGTTAAAAACCCTAATTGGACAAGAATAAGCCTAATGAGGACGAAAATGACCTAAATGTTCATCCAATGACACAAACACACCTATTCGATGCACAAGATTGATTAAAAACCCTAATTGGACAAGAATAAGCCTAATGAGGACGAAAATGACCTAAATGTTCATCCAATGACACAAACAAACCTATTAGATGCACAAAATTTGATAAAAACCCTAGTTGGACAAGAATAAGCCTTCGGAGGAAGAAAATGACCTAAATGTTCATCCAATGACACAAATACACCTATTCGATGCACAAGATTGATTAAAAACCCTAATTGGACAAGAATAAACCTAGGGAGAACGAAAAACGCCTAAATGTTCATCCAATGACACTAACAATCCTATAGGATGCACAATATTGGTTAAAAACCTTAATTGGAAAAGAATAAGCCTAGGGAGGACGAAAATGACCTAAATGTTCATCCAATGACACAATCAAACCTATTGGATGCACAAAATTGGTTAAAAACCCTAATTGGACAAGAATAAGCATAGGGATGACGAAAATGACCTAAATGTTCATCCAATGACACAAACACACCTATTGGATTCACAAGATTGATTAAAAACCCTAATTGAACAAGAATAAGCCTAAGGAGTACGAAAATGACCTAAATGTTCACCCAATGACACAAACACACCTATTGAATCACAAGATTGATTAAAAACCCTAATTGGACAAGAAT
>NW_027333669.1:0-228 GCF_000331145.2 Cicer arietinum
CCAATCTTGTGCGTCCAATAGGTGTGTTTGTGTCATTGGATTAACATTTAGGTCATTTTCGTCTTCCCTACTGTTATTCTAGTCCAATTAGGGTTTTTAACCAATCTTGTGCATCCAATAGGTGTATTTGTGTCGTTGGATTAACATTTAGGTCATTTTCGTCGTTCCTAGTCTTATTTAGTCCAATTACAATTTTTAACCAATCTTGTGCATCCAATAGGTGTATTT
>NW_027333669.1:4882-11637 GCF_000331145.2 Cicer arietinum
TAGATAACTTACTCATCATGCACTCGTAGCAGAATTGCTACATAAAACACAAACACAAGAAAATTGATATATATTGATAGATAAAGTCTATGAAGAAATCAAATGTATAAGGTCAAAAATACTTTGAGATATACCTAAATTTCCGTAGGAGATGTCTTGCTATGATGATGGACTGTCACAACATGTTTAGAAGAGTACCAATACATATTTTTAATTTATACCTATTGCGATATCTATCACTAAAAATTGAATAAATATAATTAAATAATTAATATCTTTCTACAGTGATTATCACTAAGACTTATTATTATTTATTAAATTAAATTTATTTTTCTCACTACTAATTATAATTCAAAAATATTAATACCATAAAATTAAATTTAAATTTTTAATTTATTTTTATTAACCAATTCTCTTGAAATTTGAAACATACAATAAAATATAATTTATTTTACTATTTCCATTAAAACATACAATAAACTACTATATTTTCAACTTCGCAAATAGAATACCATGAATTACTAAAATTAATTATTGCAAAAAAAATATTAATGTGAACGTTAAATTAACATCATCAAATATTAATGCCAAGGTTTATGTCCCCTCAAACTTTTGTTTTTTCCCCTGTTTATTAATAAAATTTTATATTTTGGAAGAAGAAAAACTTCAACTCTTGAAAAACTTTCCCTTAAACACTTATGCATCGCAAATCTTATCATTATACTCATTAAGTATAGTTCTCATTTGCATTTTGAAATCAATATACAAATGTAAGTCAAAACAAAATTATGTAAAAGATTGAGATTATAGGGAGAACAAAAATCTAATTATTATATGCATAACCACTTCCCTAAAAACCTAAATTACATTTGACATAAATAAATGAACATATTAGAATATAAGAAAAACAATTTTCGGGCAAAAATAAAACTTCATTACCAATTTCAAATACAATCATCTGCAACAAGGTTTAACTTTTGCAAGGTACAAAATTAAAATGCTAATTAAATGCAATTACCAAGAGAGAAATAAATTAGACTATCTGGTCACTCCTAACATTTTGCTCATTAACAAAATTCATAAGATAAGACTAAGGTGTCATAAAAGGAAAGACTATATATGATTGAAAAGAAAAGCTTAAATAGTTGACAAAGTTTGTATGTTTATAAATTCATAGCTCTAAGAAGAGACTTTTTGCTTCTATAACTAAAACTTAGCAGAAATGCATAGCAAATTAAAGAATAATCTAGAATTTTCAAATTGGTATATATTTGATTGTAAAAGATCAACTATATTAATAACATGAGAAAAATACTAATTTACTAATTAAGAATCAAAAGAGAACTTTGATCAATATGATGGTTTTATAGTATTCTAGAATACAATCCGCATCAAACTTTTGGAGGACTATCTAATTCATAGATAATTGCATTTATGTAAGCAGCTTCAAGCAAAGCTCTGGCAATATAAATTATTGACTTTCTAAAACAAAAGTAACATTAAGTTAATAATAATTATTTAAATTAATAAATCATAATATATAACGCAAATACCTGAAATGAAGCATCATAAGTGATATATAAATTAGAGACACTTTTACACACTGAACAATCATTAACCATCACCATTAGTTTTTAAATTCATTAGTACCACATCCAAACAATAATACTAATTTGTTAGTATGAGGTTATTATTACATATATCGATCAAATAAAGACATATCACATAACGAATTACAAATTTTCCATTACATTTCATTTATCAACTACTAAGTCTAATCAGATTTTTCCTTCCAACTAAATCACTTGTTAAGTAAATCATTTTCTTAATGTGGTAAAAGGGTTTATAGTTATCAATTTGAGTAATTATTAGGAGTGTTCAAAAGACTATTAAATGAACTAAACTGTTGAATTGGACTGGTTCATACAAATTGAAAATCAAACCGTTTTTACACAAACAATTTATTAATTGACTTAGTTTTTAAAAATTGAAATCAAATTGAACTGAATTGTTCCAAAACAAAATTAAATTTAATTGTAGAAACACATACATCAAATTTATACCATTTCCATGAATATATATATATATATATATATATATATATATATATATATATATATATGTGAGCTTTAAATGGTGAAATACTATACAATAAACTTAAAGTGTAAATTAATTGGTCCTATTTCCATGAGCTCTTAATTAACACTCAAATACTACACACTAAACTTATACCACAAATTTCTACATTCTTATGTCATTTTTTAGTTTATTACCAAATTTCAGTTGAATATCAAGTTACTACAAAATAAACACCAATAGAAGAAAAACGATCTTCACTTACTCTTAATAGAAGAACAATTTTTCACTTAACCGTGAAACTTAACTTTTACGAATTTGTGAGCAAAAGATGAATAAAATTGAACAAAAATGAAAGATGAACAAAATCAAATCAAGAAAAGAAGAACAACTGCAACACCTCAAATTTCTAATTAATATATTTTAATAATATTATGATAAATGATATTATATATATAATTATTGAGGTGTGATAAGTTTTTAGGTATTGCCGTAATAATTTATTTAAAATATTGTTACTAAATACATTTATCTGGTTTTTAAAAATAAAATAAAAAGTAAAAATAAAAATAAACATGAAATAACACAAACTGTATAGGTTGATATGTTATCCTTTTACTGTACTACTAACTATAGTCATATACATATATTGGATCCACTAAGTAAATATATATAACTATATAAGTATAAAAGCAAATTACTAATTGCCTATGTCAAAAAAGCCTTTCTCATCAGCCGCTAAACCTATTAAACCTCTCTAAACGCGCCGCACTTAAAAAAAAAAAAAAAAGCAAAGTATGCATTCACAAGGATTAAAAGAATTTTGAATCTTAAAAAGAAGAAAAGAAATTGTCGATATTGTGCGAAGTCAACTTGGCTCAATAATAAGGTGAGTGTATTTGATATCGTTATAAATTTTGTATTTTAATATCTCTACAAATTTCTACTGTATTGTTTTAAAACTAATTTTTAATCTCATTGGAATTTTTAATCTCATAGAACTTACATAAATTATAAAAGTTTTAATCTTATTAGTTAGAATTATCTCTTGTACTAATCTTCATCCTATAATTTTTATGCCCTATCTTCTCTAATAATCAACCTATTACCATTTTCCTTGTTAAATACTAATCGAATCTTAAAGTTATGAGATTAATCGAATATTAATAGTATATATATCTATATATATATATATATATATATATATATATATATATATATATATATATATATATATTTGTATTTTATTTTATTTAAATGCACTGCAATTATAATATCGATTGATATCAAAATGTCTAATTTTATTTTACATCCAAAAGCTTTAATTATTTTAATTTTAAACTGTGGGTATTCATTAGGTAGTAAATAAATATTATTAGTTTCACTACATACAATACGGGTTTTTTATTTTAATAATCCAATTTTAAAATAAAAAATACTAATATATTAGTATTTTTTCTAAAAAAAATCGGGGTATTAAAATAAACCTATTTAAACATCTATTTCTTCTTAAATATATATTAACTAAAAAAAAAATTGTAAACGTATAATGCAAGACATCTATAAATATACTTGTTAGTTAACATAGTGATGAGATAAAATTATATTTTTAAATCTAAAATGGCATTTCGAGAATCATGAATTATATGGTATTTAATTTAATTTTTATTTATAAAAATATCCTTAAATTTGACTCATTTATTATAGCATTATCCAAAAAAATTACAAATTGCAAACTAAACACTTCCCCTGCCAAAAAATTTCTTATAGTAAGCATAATATTAGCAACATCGGAAATAACTTTAGCACACTTTTAGAGTAAAGATTTATATGAATAAGGTATAGCACTAGGTTAGCCGTGGTTAATACAAGAATCATAAGCGTTCATGACATCGTATATATCCTCTCTCTTTCTATGGTAATCTCCATCCTTGAAGGTGTTTTCCAAGTCTTCCAAATTAGCAAGAGCACCATTCGGCCAACCAAAAAGTTTGAAACATTTCCGGTAATGGGATTTTGTTTCATGATCTTTATCATATTGATGAATTAGTGTCTTGATAAGATTGATTGTGTTGTTCACTTCGGTATGTAACACATCAATGGTGTATTGGTAAAGGGTAACTAGATATGTTGCTTTAATAATATAATAATAATAATAATAATAATAATAATAATAATAATAATAATAATTTGAAATAAGATTTAATTTTTTTACACTGACAATGTAAATGTTTTTAATATTTTCAGTCAATCTCAATCGATCGTCGTTTCATTAGAAATATTTAATTTTTATCGTAACTATATAAAAAGCTACAACTATGAATAATTGTGATGTGTTAGACGGTTTAAAATTTTTTACACTATCAATGTTTTAATAATTAAATTCTTTGAAATATTCAAAACAATTATTTAAAGTATAGTGACCCGTGGTATATATGCAAAGGTAGATAGGTTTTCTCCTTTCCTTAATTTCATGAGTTGTTCTAACAGAAGTCACTACTAGAATTTGTGGGCCAAACTCACTCAATCCAGGATATACTTGGATTGTGAGCCTTTCAAGTATTTTTGTTCACCTAACCTTTCTTGTCTTGTGAGCCTTCTCCAATCATTTGTGGGCCAACATTAATCCATGGCTCCCTAACCGAAGATTAAAGTGGGTTTAAGACAAAGTGGACTATGAAATGAAATGTAAAAGCTAGTTGTGAAGGTAAATGGTTAAACGGAAAAGGTATATAATTTTTTTGCCGCTGGTTTTGATAACTGATTAAATTAAAATCTAACAATTGTGAAAGTAAACAATTGAACTAATATTTAGTGGATTCATTGCAATATTTTTCTCTTGTTCACTAGCAATTCCTACTATTTTTTCATTTGTACGAGTTGAAAAACAATATGCTTTGATAATGAAGAAAATCTTAAAGTGTCTAATTTTTACTAACTAAAATGTGTATTTATTTTATAGACAGATGTTAATAAATTACAGTTATGTGTATGTATGTTATGATATATGACATAGTTATGATATATGACATACTCACGTACATGCCACAATATTTGATATCTCCTGTATTTTTGCTTTGCATATGTATTAAAGATTAGGAGTGTTGTTGTGTGCAAAGTAGGTCGGAGTCCAACACTTATTCATCAACTCACAATAATGTTAGTAGAAAATAAAACTTCATACTATTGTTATCATATATAATGTTTTATTTAACGGTTACTATTCTATTCTTCCCTCATGTATTTTCATTCAAGTTGTGACAAAGAGGGATAAATTGCAATCCAAAATATTGATTTGAATCTAATTGCCTAATTAAGCATCTTAATAGTGAGTTGGATTATTTACTACTATTATTTGAATACTTTTGAATATGTCAATATTCATAATATTATGAATATTGACATATTCAAAAGTATTCAAATAATAGTAGTAAATAATCCAACTCACTATTAAGATGCTTAATTAGGCAATTAGATTCAAATCAATATTTTGGATTGCAATTTATCCCTCTTTGTCACAACTTGAATGAAAATACATGAGGGAAGAATAGAATAGTAACCGTTAAATAAAACATTATATATGATAACAATAGTATGAAGTTTTATTTTCTACTAACATTATTGTGAGTTGATGAATAAGTGTTGGACTCCGACCTACTTTGCACACAACAACACTCCTAATCTTTAATACATATGCAAAGCAAAAATACAGGAGATATCAAATATTGTGGCATGTACGTGAGTATGTCATATATCATAACTATGTCATATATCATAACATACATACACATAACTGTAATTTATTAACATCTGTCTATAAAATAAATACACATTTTAGTTAGTAAAAATTAGACACTTTAAGATTTTCTTCATTATCAAAGCATATTGTTTTTCAACTCGTACAAATGAAAAAATAGTAGGAATTGCTAGTGAACAAGAGAAAAATATTGCAATGAATCCACTAAATATTAGTTCAATTGTTTACTTTCACAATTGTTAGATTTTAATTTAATCAGTTATCAAAACCAGCGGCAAAAAAATTATATACCTTTTCCGTTTAACCATTTACCTTCACAACTAGCTTTTACATTTCATTTCATAGTCCACTTTGTCTTAAACCCACTTTAATCTTCGGTTAGGGAGCCATGGATTAATGTTGGCCCACAAATGATTGGAGAAGGCTCACAAGACAAGAAAGGTTAGGTGAACAAAAATACTTGAAAGGCTCACAATCCAAGTATATCCTGGATTGAGTGAGTTTGGCCCACAAATTCTAGTAGTGACTTCTGTTAGAACAACTCATGAAATTAAGGAAAGGAGAAAACCTATCTACCTTTGCATATATACCACGGGTCACTATACTTTAAATAATTGTTTTGAATATTTCAAAGAATTTAATTATTAAAACATTGATAGTGTAAAAAATTTTAAACCGTCTAACACATCACAATTATTCATAGTTGTAGCTTTTTATATAGTTACGATAAAAATTAAATATTTCTAATGAAACGACGATCGATTGAGATTGACTGAAAATATTAAAAACATTTACATTGTCAGTGTAAAAAAATTAAATCTTATTTCAAATTATTATTATTATTATTATTATTATTATTATTATTATTATTATTATTATTATTATTATTATTATTATTATTATTATTATTATTATTATTATT
>NW_027333669.1:17059-41745 GCF_000331145.2 Cicer arietinum
CCACAGTTGTAGTTTAACGGTTTAAGAGACCCGGTTGACTTCACGTCGTAGTTGCGGATGTTGGAATGAGAGGGGATTAGCAACGAATGATGGTTTTAGGATTTGTGGTGGGTTGAGAAAGAAAAAAAGAACTGTGGTGTTGAGAAAATACGATCGTAGAAAATAGGGGTTTTAGTGTTTATTTGAGGAAATAGGGGTTTTAGTGTTTACTTGAGGAAATAGGGGTTGTTTATACGGTGCACAAATATTCAAATATATGAATATATAATTTTGTTTTTTTATTTCTTTTTTTAATTATTTCTTTTTTAATTAGTTATTAAATATTTCACATTTTCTAAATAAAAAAATTATTATGCAAAAATTATTTCACATTTTTCGTTTTTTTATTAATAAATTAAATTAAATTATGTAAATAAAAAATAGTTAGTGACTGAAATTTTGGTCGCTAAAATTTAGTTGTTATTTCAGTCTCTACTTTTTGTTAGCGACCAATTTAGTGACAGATTGATATTTAATTTCAAGGTTTAAATTTTCAGTCTCTATTTTGGTCGCTAGTGTAAAAGGAAAATTTTCTATTAGTGATAATTAGCGACTGAAATTGTAGTCGCTAAAATTCAGTCGCTATTTCAGTCTCTAAATTTCATTAGCGACCGATTTAGTGACGAAAAAATATTTAGTTCATAAATTCAAAATTACGGTCTCTATTTCGGTCGCTAGTGTGACTGAAAATATTCGGTCTCTAAATCGGTCACTATAGGCGAAATTTCTAGTAGTGAATATTTTTAAAGATAGTAATTTATTTCATCCAAATAAAATATAAGCAGATGAAATTATCTATATTATAAAAGATACTTCAACATATTTAAAGGTAATGATTTTGATATTGAAATTGATCAAAGGATAAAACTTCAAATTGGTTCAAAAAATCGAAAATCGTACAAATTCGAATATTGTTTAACATTATTGGATGTTAATTTGGAAAAAACGCATAAATTAAATCAAATTTTTAATTCTTTTTTCAAAACTTAATCGAATCAAACCAAATCGTACACATACAATTTAATTTTTTTTTTATTAGTATGATATATTGCATGTATATATTATTTATTGGTTTTTAATTTTTACAATTACATCTAATTTTTTTCCATTTCATATATATTATAAGTATAATCAATTATTGTTATTCCATCATATTAAACATCATATTATATTTTGCATCAAAGTTAGTACTATTTTATTATGTATAATAAAAATTAGGAAAAAATTGTATCATAATTTTTTATTTTAAATTATTAGGCTTGCGATAGTTCGAAATGTCTCAAAATAAATATAGCGATAGTTGATAATAGTCGCAATTTTTTAAGAACAAATAAATTTGAGTGTGTTTAACGACGGTTCTAACTGTCGCAAAACATGTGTTGAGGTGGTTAAAAATCCTCGCAAATATCGCCGACAATTGGAACAAGAAAGTGGACAATTCATAAATTCATCCAAGATGAGCATAGAGAATAATAAAAATTACAAGCATGACATATCGACATATAAGTGATTTATACATAAATGAAAAATTCTCTAACATTAATTCTTGCATATCTATTTATGGTAGAAAATGAAAAACCCGTGATATGGTATGCATTTATTGATGCTGACCCCATTTTGTGGTTTTAATTATTATTGGTTTTAATCAAAATTGTAAAATGATTCTTTTGTTTCATTAATGAAAGACGGTGTTCAAAGTAGTAATTTGATAAGCAGTTGGTTGATGTGTATCAAATTTTGACATAATCCTAAGGATTTTTAATTTTTTTGTATATTTTATTTCAATTTTGTTATAAATATTTTTTTTTTGTTTCTATATCAAAAATATGTCCATATTATTCAATGCTTAATTTCTGTTTTGTTTAATGCATAAATGCAATCTATATCAAAAATATATGCAATTTTGTTCAAATAAATAAAAATAAAAAAAATAAATACAAAATAAACAAATTGGACAGAGCCTCTATCTAAAAAAACAACAATAAAAATTACAAATGTAAATTTTTGGAGGATTATTTTTTGCGTGTTGATCTATGGGAGGAAATAGACAAACTATGATATAAATGGCATCTACTAAGGTAGTTTGAGCGACTTTAAATTATTGCATTTGAATATGTAGGTTGGTCTTGTTCAACATGGTTTGTTAGAGGCGTTGAAGAAAACGTTAATAATCGAGAAAATTCATAGTGCAATTATCTTGAGCCTTTGAGATAAGGTTCTAAGATAATGAAAAAAAAAAAAAAAAGACTACTGCAAGAATTTTATGTCACAATATTTAGAAAATTGTCTCTATTTCAAGTTTTTTATGTTTTCTTTCGGTTGTAATCTTATTAATTTTATTTTATTATTTCTTTAACCTTTTATAAACTATTCAATCATGTATTTCTTAAACAATTTTTCATCTTCCCTGATTTTTTTTTTGATTCATATTATTTGATATCATTATCAAAGAAATAAATTATATTTTCACGTAAGAATCTAAAATATAACATAACTCAAAACACAAATTGAAAAGATAAACAAGTGATGTTGTTTTTGAATTTCGGAAAACTATTTTTAAAATAATTTTCAGCCACCGAAAATATTACTGGATTGAGTCGTAAAGTAGATCGCTCTGTTTAAGACGTTTCACAGTACTATCTAAAATTGTGCAAGATAGTTAAAATTGTATCAGTATTCTACTACACCATAGAAAACCGTTCTATAAATATACCCTCAATATAGTTATAATGATCATTCTAAATATATGGTTCTTAAGACCACTCATATATTGAAGGGACTACGACACAAGAATCACTCTAAAAGAACAATGACATTAAGAAAACTCAAAAATTGAAAGGACAGAGGGAAAAAAATGGAGAAGTGGCTCATAAGAGCATAACTCCATTTCAACCCTAAGGTGACTCTTATAACAATCAAAGAATCTGGTCTGAGGCTCTTATTCCGATTACTTAAAGCTACCATTGCATTTTTGTTAGAAGCTAAGAATGAGGTCCACAAAGTAGAACTATCCTTATAACTAATTATAGGCATCCCAATCCCTTCTATCAAAGGTCGATTATGCATACCCGCTAAGAAGTGATGAGAGAAGTAGTGAACAATTTCCTATCGAACATCAGCTACCTCTTCTACCCACACATTCTCCACAAATAACACAAAAATCAAGTTCTTTTTCTCCTTTGCCTCTTCACACAAGAGTGAAGATAGCTCGTATTTGGGTCCCTTTCTAGGAACTACCTCGATCTTGATCTTTGAAAGACTTGAGATTCTTCAGATTTTAGAAGCTTTCAAAGATTGGTCAAAGCCATGTTCCTAGCTGCAATCTCCTCTATTGAAAGATTGGACATTCCCGTCTTAACATCCAGTACTTTGATATCTTCAACAAGTCCTTGACTCTTAAGATCAAGGTTCCCAAAGACCTTTTTATTTCATCTTTTAAGATCCCCCGTAAGCGCCTTCACCTTTTTCTTAAGAATAAAGACCACCCTACTTGAGGAAATTGACCTAGCACAACTCTTGGTGACCAACTCGTGGAGGCTTTTAATGACCAACACTTGATGGAAATACCCCACATATCCAACCAGACCCTGAATACGAGAATACGATCAAGTCGGGGAAGATGCACATGCCCCACATTTGAAATAAAACTACCAAACCTGTTATTCTCAATAAGTGCACCCTTCCCATGTACCCCAATAACACTCATTTCTTCCACTTTAAGAAAGAACCGAGTGAAAATCCCTTACCATACACCAAACATTGTCCTCTAATGAATCCTTAATCATAACTAAGTTGTGGCACATAATTCTCTTATTTGATAAAACACATTTGGAATAACTATTAACCACAAAACAACACGCTCTAAGATTCTCCATTCCATACACACCCCTAGAAACCAAACTCTAAAGCAAGAAAAAATTGAGGTCCTTCTAGACTTACACTAGATGGAGAAAAGTTCCCTACTATTCTCTATTGTCAGGGTAAAATTAACTCCAGTCACAAAATAAATTTTTCTCAAATAAAATAACAAAATAAGTTATATCTTAGTTTCTTAGAAAGCAAAAACAAAAAACTAAGATAATTTGAAATTATTATCTCCTAAATTTTATTCTCCCTACTGCCCAACCCTCTAATATTGGTGGACCAAATAATCATGCCCAACCCTCTAATATTGGTGGACCAAATAATCATTGGTCAAACTATGTGGACTTCCTATAGACCTCTCCCATCCAATACCTCTCCTTTAAGGTCAACAATTTCGTTTTCCCTTGTAAAAAGTTTTTTAACATTAGTAACATTGTGTCTCTCACTAGTACCCCACCGAAGCTAATTTCATGGGACGATAAAAAAGAAGCAACCAATGCAGGAAGAAAAAAGTCAAGTTACTTAAGATCTGGAGTGTTCCTTACCTCCATCGGAGTGAGATTTAGATTCCTACATTTAGAATAAGGTTAACATAAAAAAGTGAAAAATACTTACCTATATCATTTTGGTGTACATGGTACATCCATTTTTTGATATATCTCTCAAACATATTTATTGTCATGTGTTATTTTTGGTTTAGAAAAGTTTATCAACCAAAGACATGATTTATAAGAATCATTCAACGTTCATTTTTTTACAAGCATTATAAGTTATAGTTAGGGGAACTAGAAGAGTAGATATCAAAATAAGAATCCATTATTTAACTTGGTTGAGCGTAAAGTATGAAGATTAAAATGTTATTTAATATTTTTATAAAAATATTTACTATAAATTTTCTTTAATTAATTATTTTATATATTTTTTAAAATAATTTGAACCAAAAACAATATGTCGAAGTATGCGGATCACAATCTATCAATATTTCATCCCATATTCTTTATATATAAAAACACTTTTTAGCCTGTTTATCTTCAAATTTAAAAAAGAGACACACAAAGATTTGGAGTTGATATCAATATTAACTAGAAGTTAGCTTTTCATTCATGTTGTCGTTTTCTTAAAATTAAAATCCACAAAAGCACGCTACTTTATAAATCTGGAAAAATAGTTAACCTTTAATGGCTAGCCATTGATCTACAATACTTACCTATATCAATTATCATGTGAAAACTTATTGTACATTGGATATTTAATTTTAAATATAAAAACACAATATAGATGATGTGGATTTGTACTAGATATGTTTCTAATAGTGTATGGGCCACAATATGAGTATAAAGCAATATACATCTGATTGATAAAGGTGTTAAAGATTCTATCAAAGAAAGGAAGTTGATAAAGACATAGGAAAGAGGTAGAAAAAAATAATCTAATATTATTATTTTTAAAAAATTTATGATTAACTAAAGTGGTACTAATAGTTATTATATTTTATAATTGTTTTAATGATATTTAAATTTTATTCTTTTGAGTTATAAAATTAAACTCTTATCTTTAGTCAAAATAGAAAACTTAAACTCTTATCTCTAAAATAACATTTTAAATATTATTAATTAATTAACCAACTCTCAAATGCAAATCTACAACTTAGCAAATATATAAAAAAGCTAAAGTATCAACTTACAAACTCTTTTACTTTTATGAACTCTTTTACATGGTTCTCAAACTAGAAAGTTTCTTATCACATATTAAGTGAGCAAATACTCAATTCTTGTAAAATAAAGAGCAATAGTATTTTTTTTTTTACAAAGCAAGGAATAATAGCTAAATATGAATAAACTAGTCAATAATAGTGAGATAGCTGTAGAAAGTTCCAAATGTTAAAAAATGAATGTATATAAGTAAAAGGTGTGTGTAATTGTGAAGGATTTCTTTTGGTCCAAAACAAATGTTTCCCATGCTGGGAGAGATTTTACATTTGATGGGTTGTATTTATTTCTTTGGGCATACCACTGTAAATATCTTGTGAGTTGGATCACAACACAACTGTAACCATGTTATATTTCACTCTCTACAAAACCAGTGATATATTTAAAAGAGAGACTATATTTCTCTCTTTTTCTTCGTTGAAATTATTTATCTTCTTGATAGAAGAAGATTAATTAAAAAAAAAATATATTATTACAATATAAGAGTGACTATAATTCTAAGCTACATAACTGTACACTTTAATATAATATTTTTAAAGGTATATCAAATACGGACTTTTAATAAAATAGTCTATTAATTAACGGACTTCTATTAATTATTATTAATAAAAATTAAAGAATAAATATAACATTTATTAAAAAGAAAAAAAGCTAAATTTTTCTCTAGACTGATTTTGGTCGAAGAAATATACGAATATTTTAAAATAATATAGACAAACAATATTTTAGAAAAGTGTCCCAAATATATTTTGGAATTTATTATAGGGAGGTAAATTTCATCCAATATTCTTTATATACACAAACACTAATCTAGTAAATCTTGATAATTATCTTCAAAGTTAGAAAAGTGTCCGACAATATTTTGGAATTTATTATAGGCAGGTTAATTTTTCTAGTCCCCACCCTACGCTATGCTGGTTTGCATGGAAGTATGCAAAGCTAGAGATGCATGCTTGCATCAAACCAATTTTTTCAATTACATGAAGAAAAAGGCAAAGGAGATTGATATACATGGATAAATTATGAGTGATATAAATCAAAGAGGAAAAACCATTTCAAATTAAGCTCTTGCACTATACAAATTAAGCTCTTGCTTAATCTCTCTCCACTTTTCCTATCCTTCTACTCTCCAATTGGACTTGATTTCAACAACATTCAACTTGATCCATTCATAACTCTATTTCCCTTACTTATTATCATATATTATTATAATATGCATATCACCACCAACACTCATTCATTTCCTAATTGATTATTTTACACATTCATATATATGAAATATTGAATTGAATTAACTTGTTTGTATAGACATGGGAGAAATAAGAGGCATTATTATTTTTATTATACTTATGCAATAACATTTAAATTCCAATTAGTTTTTTTTCTTCATTTCTATATATCTTAGATATTTTATATTATGTTTAATTAATAACAATAAATACAATTCTTTAATTAAGATAATTTGTATGCTTGTTTATATTTATTTATTATCAAAATAGACTACTAATAAAGAAATGACAAATATCTTATTAAAGAAATGATAAATATTTTTTCTTTTCCCTCTTACCCTAAAAGAATGCAGTTTTATACTTTTGTTAGATAAAAGTAAACATGCCACTATTGCAACTTTCAAATATTATTATTCATTTGGTTCAAAATGATTTTTTATATTTGTTGTCATGAAGCCCAAAAATATAATGATCCAATCATAGTTATTATTAAAAAACAAGTAGCCAATTTTCATCTTATTGTGTTTTCACTTTATTTTTGTAACTCAATATTTCAATTAGCAATCTAGGTAGGACAATCCATTGGTGACATGCATTTCCTAGTCACCAAGGTAAAAAACTATGTGAATAGTATAGTATTCATGAATGATATTGATAGTAATTGTCATTGTCTTAACAAAGATACATAACCAAATGAAGTAAAAGTCAAATTCATTTCATACATGGATGGATGATGGCAATAATGTGCACTTGATACACATTGTTGTATGTTTTCTTACCATCTAGCTCACATTAAGAAAATATAGATAATGTAGATGAGGAATAAACAAACTATGTAATACACACTCTTTTCAATACTCTAACTTTCAGTGAAATTAATCTAGGTTAATTGTTAGGTTTGGTATGACCTATTTCGAAAATAGTGGGATCTGCATGAATTTCAAAAAATAATAGAAAAAATGTGAAAATAAATGTTGGAGAATGTGTTAATAGCGCTACTAAGAGTATTGTTGTAGAAAATATATATACATCTCGACTTATGATCAATTGTGTCTGAGTATAGAGATCTAATATGCAAAATTTGTTTGACTGATAAATCTGGTCCTTGTGACTGGTTGGTTACATCTTGTCGGCGATATTTTGAAGTTAGTTAAGAAGTGATTCAATGAAAAGAATCTTAAGTTTCTTTCAAGATGGGCTTGCATTATAATTTCCAAACACACCAAGAAGTGTTGAGAAGTCCTAACACATTGACATCAACCCTGCAGCTCTAGACTCCATTGGTTAATTCTTAGGATGATGGTTTTCTATAGAGAAAATTTTGATGATTTTCAATTTTCAACTGTAAGGTGGTAACTATTGATTTTCATAATCAAGATGTTTTCATAATTTGTTTTTTTTTTAATCTTTTTTCTTGAAGAATTGATAAAAATATCATTTTCAGTACATTCAAGGTTTTGCAATTTGTCCTTACTTATTTAGGAAGTAGCTTATAATATATTTCAAAAACTCGATATCAATATGATTGATTCCTCTAGAACTATCCCTTCAATGACATACAATTGCTCCTTTAAAATGTAAGTTTGTTTGGTTTTAATGGATGCAAATTAATTTTTATTGAAAGTAAGTTAAATGTAAGATAATATATATTTTAATATGTCAAGGTAATGAACAATAAATTTGAAATTAAAATTGTTTTTTTAATTATTTATGAAAGCTCCAAATTTCTGTTTCAAGTTTAGATTTTATATTAGGAAATTTCTCTTATGGGAACTTTTAAATATATTAAAAAAAATTAGTCAAAATCAATTTATATTTTAATAATTACTTTTATTTCTCACAAAATAAATTTAAATACTCACTTTAATAAGATAATTTCAATGATTATACGAAGATAAATAACATTGGAGTTAAGTTGCTTTACAACATAATATCCTCATATATAGAGTCTATCTATATACACTTCAAAATTGTTGATATTAGACAAACTTTAAGCGAAAGTCTTAGAAAAATTAATTTATCCTAAAGCATTACTTACTGTACGATTTTAATACTTTTTATTTTAAAAAATTAATTAATTTTAATAGTTTTTATCTATTTATTATAGTTTTTTTATAAAATGAAAATAAAAAAAAAATAACATAAAAACAATTTCTCATTTTCTTAAAAATATCTAATTTTTAAATAACAAAATTAATTTTTTAGAATTTGTAACAAGTGAGTCTTTAATTGTTTTTGAATAATTTTTTCATATAAATTGATAAATACCACAATAAACTTGCACACATAAATTGCGAGGTTATGTGATGTCCAACTTCACTACATCCGTAAAAACTTAAAGATATTTCTTATGTAATTATAAAAATCAATGATATAATAGTAATAACAAATTGATGACAAATTTTATAAGGTGGTTAAATATAAATAAAATAAATATCATATTAAAAATTAACTAATAAACAAAAACATTGACAATTATATTAAAATTTAGAAAAAGAAACTCCTTAACCATTAAGAAAAAAAAACTCAAAATTTACATAAAAAAGTTAATACTTACAAAATTTACGGTCACTTCTATCGTCTTTCTTAAACACCAAAACCATTCTCACTTTGCCATCGTCCAAGAACACCGACCTTCCACCTTCTGGCACCGTTTTCCGGCAACTCGGTCGGCACCGTCCTCCGTTCTTTCTAAATCGTATAGTTCTGGTTCGTTTCTACTCATCCTTATCAATGGTTGTTTTGGTTCTTATTTTGAACATTTTAGTTTTCTTTTGTTTTTTTTGGTGTATTGTTTCGTTGAATTATTGTTCTTCTATTATGTTGATTTTTTTCAAACATCCTGCTATTTTTTGAAGGAGGAGAAGGGTTGTTTTTTTTCAAAAATTGTGACTTGATTTTTTTCTCTTATTTGATATTGTTTTTTTTTTCTTTTTCTCTTATTTGAAATCGTGAGTAAATTATTAAAAGAATCTTCTTGCAAATGATTTTTTTTAAAAGAATCTTGATTGTAATAAGTAAATTATTAATGTTTTTGCAAGAAAAAATATATAATCACGAGGTTTTGTTTTTATAGTTCGCCCAGGACACCAAATATCTTAGGACCGGCCTTCGATGGAGAGTATTGTTGTAGGATTATCCTGTATCAGTAATTAGGGTACTCTACATGGAGTTACATTATCATTTTTCTAGTAGAGAGATTCTCTCCAACCATCTTATTGTAACCTCTGATGCAATGCAATATATCTTAATTCTCCTATTTGTCATGGTTCTTATTATATTTGTATGCTAAATGTTGTTTACAGTTTCAAATACAAAGTTGCGGGGACTTCAAGCCATTAATTTTTCATCCTTTTCTTATTTCTTTCTCAAATGGAAACTAAATCCTCCACAAACTTACTAGATCAATTAGTGGTGAGTGCTTGCTGCTATTTGTTAACGTGTACAACTATTTTGCATAATTTTTTTCATTATGTTAATAAAATAATAATGTATGCTTTTATAGTATCCGAGAGATGTGGTTCTTGACCTCTACCATGACAAACCAGACCATTAAGCTTGGAGGCCGTTTACGTCAGGTACCTCTCCACTTTCACAAAATTACAACACTCATTCATTACTATACTTAGGCCCTATTTGGATAAACAACTTAATTGAATGTTTATAATATAAACAATGATCATATAAGTGTTTATGCATAAGTTATTTCTATAACAAAAGAGAAAACACAGTTAAACTGTTTTCATAAGCTATCTTGGAGAACTTACGGGAATAAGGTGAAAAAAGCTTATGGATATGCCATAGGCTGTTTACATAAGCTCTGTCAAACAGTCTCATAAAATGTTTATGCCAGTAGATAAGTTCAAAAAAGTCAATCTAAATAGATCATAAGTCAAGTGTCTCACTCTTTTTTCAGTTCAACATTAGTGCAACATATTATATTGGAAGCACACCGACACTCATTTTTTTCTTTATTTGATACCATGTTTAGTTTGACACTAAGGACCCTGACAGTCATGCTAGATAACAATCAATTGATAATTTCCCTTCTGAGATATGTTGTTTGAAATTTGAAAACTTATGATTGCACTAGTCAAGTGTCTCACTCTTTTTTCTGTTCAACATTAGTGCAATATATATTAGAAGCACACATGGCACTCATTTTTATCAATGCCTTCTTCTTTTACTTAGGCATAAAGTGAGTGGAAACTCATCATTTCATTAACTCTACAATTTCAACTTAATGATATTAAGATGTTTAGATCTTTTTAATTTCATTATGTGGAATTGTTGTATATATATATACTTTATGGAACTTAAAATTTCAATTTTGTGTGAACCTAAGGTGTCTTGCTCTAAATCTCTCATTTCTTTATTCATCTCGATATTTGGTATCTTCTAAGCAAGAAGGAAATAGTAAAGGATTTTTCTTGCATTTTTCTCATTTTTTTCAGTATATTAGTAACAGATTCTCATTTGTATAAATTTTTTTTAGGATGATGATGTGATTTCTGTAATGAAGGCAGACAAGCTTAGGTTCTCCAAGCCTAATAAATACTGGGTTGAAAGCTCTCAAAAGAGGGTGAGTATAGTACTGTAAAGGATTTTTTTGACTGACGTGACAATGTTGATTTTTCAAAGTTACTGGTTCAATTCCATTATGGTTTTATAACATGTTTATCAGTTATTTGAATTTATTGCCAAATATCTATAATATATGCCTTGTAATCAAGCATGTGTTTCTATTATATGTATTCCTGGGATATTTTAATAGAATGGACTAATATGTTTCCGACCTACAACAAGAGGGCTAAAGTGGAAGTTGGTGGAAATAATATCCCAAAATCAATGCTTTCATTTTTCATTGTAATGTCATCTGTTAGTGTCAAAATTTGGTTGCCTTTTATATTTGGAGGCAATACCTGTCATGTAGTTTGTGTTGAACCTCTACAATGTTTGCTTTCGATCTCTTTCTAACCTTATTGAATGAGGTGGTAAGTAACCATGAAATTAGGTTAGTGATGTGTGCGCTATTTTGCTTTTAAATTTTTACTCCTTAGCACACTCTGTATGCATTAGAATATGAGAGTTAATTTCTTGCTTTTTAAGATGAATGGTAATTTGCATTCTGGAAGAGCCTTGCAATTATTTTTCTCTAGGCTTAGAGAAATGCTATCTTCTTTCCTTATTCTGATTATGTTGTTTTGTACAGTATTGCCTCATGCAGAGGATTCGGTTCTTGGAATAGTTGTTGACTCCAGATCAGATGTAAGAAACTTTGTATTTTTGTTTAGTTTTTCTGTTCATTGAAGTTCTTTAGGTCCGCTCTACTTTCTTGCTGAATGCAATTTTTATAGGTTCTATAACTTGTTAGTTTCTATTAACTATATAAAGTTTATGGTAATGCCGTAATGGTATCAATTGGGCAAGTAGTTTTGGGATTTCAATTTAGAAATTAGGGTTCCATTTGGGATATTTTTATTTAGGAAATCTTGCCTCTTGTGTCTATGTTAGAATAGTATAGAATTAAGAATACCACTGAGTAATGGTTCTTATATTGGTGAATAACAATGAACACAACCAGAAAACAGTGAGTCCTCTATTTCACAAATAAAAGGAAAACAAGAATGAAATTTACATATTCAATTTATAGGTATTTGAGAGTCTTCCTCTCCGAACTGCAGTTTACACTTAACCTGTCTTTCCCGTGGTGGTGTTAATGTTAAATAGTGTTTCTTGGTTCGTCTACTCTGTTTTGTAGGTGTTTGTGTTTTTTTTTTTTTTTTTGCTTAATTCTTCACCTTGCAGGCAGGCACTTTGCTTTATGTGCGGGTTGTAAAAGCAAACCCTGAATAAATCCTGAGCTGTCATGCACTGATGGTTGGTGACTTATTTCGTGACTTCATTTTTAAATTCCTTTTTGTGTGTATCTTTTAATCATGGAGTTTTTCTCTGGTTAATTTTAAGTTTCTTTCCATTCTATATTTGCAAATATAATTATGTCTTTTATTTTGTTATGGTGTTTGTTTAGCTATAGGAGAGTTTAGTGCCCTAAAAGAAGGCTATATGTTCGAGTGTTCAACCGGTCTCTCAAGGATGTATGGAATTTAAATTTATTTTTCTTTTTCTTTACGTCCATACTTTTAACAGATCATGATATGAGAAATGTATGTTGTTTGTAGGCTTCTCAGCTCACTCACATGTCCAGTACTTGATACATTAGCGAAGAAACTGTCTTTCGAGATAGCAGTTGGCTTAAATGGATGTGTTTGGGTATGCAGATGCCCTCTAGTCTCAGCGTACCATATTATATTATTTATTTTTTATTTCTTGTCCTATTTTGAAGTATTGGCAATCATTTGTAAGTTGGACTTGGGAAATTTTCATTCTACTAATTTGAGTTTTCCTTTGGAAATTGTCGTTTCATCTATTGGTCAATGCCTCTTCTCCATCAACAACTATCATCGTAGCTAATGCTATTATGAACTCAGAGACATTGAGTTGTGTACAACAGAAAATTATGGCTGCAAAGCTGCTGCAGAGAGTCCAGTGACCAAGTTAACCGTATGTATATAATTGAGTTATAGTTCCTTGTGATTTTACATTACCATTCTTGTGTTGTAAATGCCATTTCCAACTCATGAGGTACATATTTTTTTGTCTTACCATAATATCAATGCTTCTGCAGGGCGAGTACTGTTGATGAGACTACAACAGTAGCTAAGTGCATGAATGATTTTCAACACCTTGGTTATTTAATGTAAGTTACATGGCATTTAGATAAAGGTTGAATTTAACATGGACCAATGCTAAATTTGGTCATTGTAGACCGATGTCCTTTATAGCAATTAAAATTAATAGTTAAAGTTTTCAACGACCTAGATTTTTAAAGGGCTATTTGTATGCTAACTTGTAAGGCCATTAAAAAGTTATTTTCTTGACAGATTTTCAAGAGTGCTGAAATTCATTTGTTGGCTACTGGCTACATCATCTAGATTTTCTGGTCTTGGAGATATGTTTTTGTTTTAGGTTGCAATGTTTTTTTTCTTCTATTTATGTATTTACAATATACTTTGCTGCGAGGTGCTTGGGCATAGCTAGTGGTTTAGTTTTTTTTGTTACTTTCATAGTTTTAGTTACACTTTTTATTGATGAATTATGTTTGTTTACAAAAAGTAGTAATTGTAGTTTTTAGGCAAATAATACTGACCTTAGAAAGGAATTAAAACTTCAAATTAAAAATTAAAAGAGCAAAAATAAAGAACAAAAATTTGTTGTTTCTAATTGATGCATTACTATTGAATTGTATACTTAATATTTACATACAAATTGACTGTGCAAAAGTTTTCTGTCCTCGGAAGATCCCTAAGATATAGTCACGATGTTCAAAAGACAGACTCTTGTTTTAACCAAACGTCTGAATACATTCTCCAAACCATTTTCCATCCTTTCAATGACATTCTCCAAAGTTTCCAGTCTTTCATGTGCAGTTTGCATCTTATAAACATTAGAACCTTCTCTTAAAAGGCTGCTCAAAGTTACTTCCACACACCTCATTTTGTTGAAACTCTCCAACTTGTCCTCACATGATGTTACCCTCTTATTCATCAACTTTGCCACTCTCAACCATTTGGTTGACTTTGACTTTGATGAACACAAGAAAGACAAAGGGGAATGAAAGATAGACATGTTCATTACAATGACTTCTCTAATAACTCTTATTACATAAACAAGTTCTTGATCTTCATTCAAAACTGCTGATGCTCCAAATTTACTTTCTATTTGTTTCAAATATGTGATCAACTTTGTGATATTCTTTTTCATTTTTTTTGTTGTAAAGAAGTTATATTCATATACACTTGTTTCAATGCTTGAATTTCCCTTTCTCTTTCTAAGAGAAGAATGAAACGCTTCAACATTTTCTTTGATTTGTAATATGGTGTCTCTTGTGATGCCACATATATCCAAAATTCTGACTGAACCATCATAAAACTCTTGTACAAATTTCTCAACTTGGTGAGAAATTGCCTTATGTGTTGATGACATACTAAGAAGATCTTCCAATGAAATGTATAAATCTTCAAGAAATAAAAGGCCAATAATGATTGAATCAGATGTGGATGTTGATGTGGATTTCTATGTCTTGATCTTGCATAGATCTTGTTGTATTTTAGTCGGGTTAGGATGAGACTTAGAAGGAAAATTGTTTGGGCGAACATGGTACTTTGTTGACATATTTTGCTCTTTAATTTGTTGTTTGTTCTTTATTTTTTCTATGATAATTGTAAAGCTACCTCAATGTTTGTGTGATGTTACCAAGTCCTTGGCTCTATCTTTATATAAGAGCTAGCCAATTGTGATATTGGTTGATAAAAAATTAAATTCATATAATAAGACAATAAAACATGCGACACTTGTTAATCACGGTGTACAACATGTGGTGCATGCATGAAATTTTCTTTGAATATGTAAGGCGGTAACATGTCTACCCAATATTGTGAATATGTGAATGATATTTATTAATTACATGTGATATTCTGTAAGATGCTATGATACTGAAATGAGTTTGAGGTGTACGATGAATATAATTGGCATGTCTTACTAGTGTTGGCAATCACAAAATCTTATGAGTCATCAATTAGTTTGTCTTTTCTACGGCCACATTACCCTCCATCATTTGAATTATATAATTGGTGTTGCTTGTTGCTTTGAGATTTGTGCAGTTGATTGTGTCAATATGAAGGAGTTGCAGGCTATAATATGTTGTTTTAATATAAGGTTGGGATCTCGATCATATGGTATAGAAAAATGTACAATAATTGAAGGGGTATTTAAGTTAAATACAATTTAGAAAATAAAATGATGATCAAATTTGTAGCCTTTAGAAATGTGTTTGCATGGGTGGAATCTACTTTTTCCCACTTTTTTTGTTGTTGAAATAAAATAGTTTAGGTGAGTTGAGACAACATTAGAGAAGGAGAAAATCTAAGGCTCAAAGAGTGCTTAAATAGGTACTAACATATTACCTACCAACAAAACTTTCACAGATGTAGTAGAATTTAGGCCAAGGTTGTTGTGAAAGATTAGCTAAATTCTTACCATTTAATATTGACTTATATCTTTTTAATGTAAAATCTGATTTTTTTTTTGTCACGATGAAGTTGATCTTAACATAGAGTTTTTGTTAGAACCTTGTTGATTGTAATGAGTGTAGCTTGTTCCTCTCATCTCTTTGAAAAACATTTTTATTATGAATATACTATTATTATACTCAGATAAAAAAGAGTCACAATATTTCAGTTCTCTTTTTAAGTACTTTAGTTCTCAAATTAGGAGCATAAGGCTACAAGTTGCATAGCCAATCAAATTGCGAGGAGAAAAATTCATAATATAAAAAATAATGTCTCATTTGGAGAGATTAGATAGAGAAAAAGAAACATAAGAAATAAATTGATGTAAGAAAATGAATTGAATAAAAAAAAACTAATAAAACAATAGAAAATTTGATAAAAATATCACATTTTTTATTATTTTAAATTAAATAAAAATCAGCAATCAACAATCAATTATAGCATATTACTTATTAACGACCACCTATCAGCTATTGGCTACATGCTATCAACTATCGCTTATTAGTTAATAGCTGATAGGCGATAGCCGAGCGATCGCTTATCAGTTATCTGCTATTAACTTTTGTCTATCAGCTGATAGGTGATAACTGATAGTTGAGCAATCGTCTATTAGCTATCGGCCATCAGTTATCAACGATTGCCGATAAGCTACCGCCTATTAGCTGATCACTGATAGGCGATATCTAATAGCCGAGCGATCACCTATCAACTATTAATTGATAGTTGATAAGTGATAGGCGATAGCGTCTATCAATCGATAGCTGTTATCGTCTATCACTTGATAGGTGTTATTGCCTATCGCTCAATTGTCGCATATCGCCCGATAGGCGCTGTCGCCTATCACCCGATTATCTCATGTCTCTCGATAGGTGATGCCGCCTATCGCCCGATAGGCGCTGCCGCCTATCGCCTAATATGCGCTTGCGCTTATCGCCTGATAGACGCTTTCGTTATCGCTTGATAGACGCTTTCGTTTATCGGACGATATGCACAGTCCCCTATCAAGCGATAGACGAAAGCTCCTATCGGACGATAGGCGAAAGCTCCTATCTGACGATAGGCGAAAGCTCCTATCGGGCGATAGGAGAAAGCTCCTATCGGGCGATAGGCAAAAGCTCCTGTCGGGCGATAGGCAAAACGCGTATCAGGCGATAGACTATAACGTTTATCGGACGATAGGCGACAGCGTGTATCGGGCGATATGATACCGTGGCTATCGAGCGATAGGAGACAATGGCTATTAGGCGATAAACGACATCGGCTATCGGACAATAGGTGATATCAGCTATTATGCGATATGCAATAGCAGTTATCGACTGATAGACGATAACGCCTATCAGACGATAATAATTATCGGCTGAAAGGCTCTATCGCATATCACCCATCAGATATCAGCTATCACATATCTACATATTACATATCAGCTATTACATATCTACATATTACATATCAGTTATTACATATCTACATATCACATATCACATATCTACATATCGGATATCAACATATCGCATCACATATCACATATCTACAGGTATTATATGTTAAATAGCTTTTCAGTTATAAGAAAATTTTAGACCATACTATAGAATATTTGTTTCTTTTATTTTTTTTACTTTTGATTTGGTTTCTAGGCTTATTAAATTTCTAATAAACATAATAAATTTTGTCTTTTATATATATATAAATTTATAGAAAATAGTCATTGATGCACTGTTTTTAAGAAAATGTTTTCATAGTATGATTTTTAAATTAAAAAAAGTATGTAATAAATTAATAAAGTGGAATGTACATGTATAGGACGTTGTAAATCAATTTCACCTTAAATTTTAGTAAAAACTCATTAGTGTGCATATTTCACTTATGCCAACGTATTGTAATTGATTTACTTTACTGAGTCACTAAAGTCAAATAATGTACTACTCCTTTTTGTGTATTTGTGCAATATTAGATGTGGGGAAAAAAGATTTAGTCTCATCACGAATCAATGAATGACATGAACATATATTTCATATTTTGATTTTTTTTAACAAGTATACACTTTTTGTACCACTTTAATTTTTGTTTTGACAAACGTATAAATTTATTCAATAAAAATATAAAATTAAATTTTTTACAATGTAATTAATATATATTAATTTTTTTACAATATTAACAAACACATTTGTCTTTTTCGGTTCTCTAATAAAAAATAATAATTGGACTCCTCACTTAAAATTCACCATAATTTCAAACCAAAGAAGTTGACCTAGTAGACCTCATTATTTTTTTCGTTTACGGTGAGAACAATGTCAATATTTCTCTTAATGAAGTAAATGATAAAATATTGGGTTTCACTTAAACAACGAGTTATTTAGCAATTGTCACAATTGTTTTGTATGCAGACATTGATAATCCAACATTTGTAACAGTTCAATTAAAACTTCTTCTTAGATGATGTTTTGGATGTGGGGTCTTATAGAAAATGAATGATAATTTAAATCTCTTGTAATTGTCTCTGAATAATTGCTTTCATCCTTCATTATTAGTTGTCATGTCGTTGTATTGACAACTTGTCCACATTGACCTCATATATTAAGCAAGGATTGACAGCATTGACATGGTTAATTTGATGGGCTCTATAAACAAATTCTGCATCAGAGTTATCTACTGGACTCATTTGTTTAGCTACAAGGAAGAAATAAAATTGCTTTTATTAGCTTAAAACATACTAACTAAATTATACTCGTATAAGAAATGTCATTGCATGGCTATTTTATCATATAAACAATTTTAAAATAGTTGCAAGACAACTTTCAGAGAATATTAAAAAAAAACTTCTTTTAGAGCTTGAATATCACTTGTAAGTAATTATAAATACTTTAAGATTAATTTTTTAGACAACCAATTAAAACTTTAGTAATATATATTACCTTTAAACTTTTATCTTAAATCTTATTATTATTTTTTTTAATCATTTTTCGATATAATAATTTTTTCTCTTTCAATTATTATGTTGTAGGTTACAAAATAAATTCAATACATTAATAATATCTACAATAAAAAAGAGATAAAAATAAACATACAACTTCGAATGTAATAAAATTAAGTGAAGTATAATATATGTTTATGTTTTAATAGAGTATGACTTTTAATATTAAAGAAAAGAAGTGTAACCCAAACTCCCTAAGGATACCTTTTTTAATGGTTTATAATAAATATTAAACTTTGAAAAAAAGAATTCTTTTCAAATATTAGTTAAAATTAAGCATGTGATTGACGCGAGACATTTGTTTATTTAAATTTTTTGTTGTTGTTAGAGCGGAATAGATAGCAGCTCATGACTATATAAGATGAAACAATTTGACGTATTTGATAAAGGGGGTATGATATTGATGTTTTTGATATAATATTGAAATCTAATTTTCTATTTGTTGAAATTGGAGATCAACCTGCAATAATGTCCACCTGAAGCAAGTAAGTATGGCTACAATATTAAATAAAAATTGATTAACAACAAGTATGTTAAAATGATAGAGATCTAATTTAATCTATTTATTTATAAGAAATAACTTTGATAATCTCGTGTAGCATTGTTAGGACCCTTTGATGAGAAAGAGACAACCACAAAGTCAAATGCCACAGTATCTTTTACCTCGCTGGAGTTATATATGGTTGCCGTTCGAAACATGCAAATTAATTAAAATAATAAAATTTAAAAAAATGTGGTTTTCTAAATTATTTTAGTTTATATGGATTGTTCACTTACCTTGAGGAGTGTATGTACTTTTTTATTTATTTTGATGGCATCCTTTGATCGAAGATAACTTGTAGGCAACGGAAAAGAGAATGCCAAATCTATAGATATTTGATCTTATATCAAGATACCAATAGCATCAACTTTAATGTCTATGGGGCTGTTATTCCTATACTTGCTTCACAAAGAATAATTTTACCCTTCATCGTCTTATCATCTAAAGAATTGGTTGAACAATTCCTACAATTTTGGAATAATTTCATTAACAAAATATGGTTTGAAAGTTTTTTCTATTTAATATATATCTATTTATTAAATATGTTATTTGTTGTTATAAAATTATGACGTTTTAATTTTGGCCCTATAGACATGCTATCATTGTTGTAGTATTTGTAAAACACAAAAATTGTGTATTTTTAATCCTTGTTGATGGATATTGATTTTTTTTTAATAAATATAATAACTACAATTAAATAAACTTTAATTTGTAAGACAAAAGTCGAACATTATAAATGATGAGGACCTAAAATGAACTCAGGAGGAAAAAAATATATTTTAAGTTAATATTTTATAATGGTTTTATAGTAGTGTTAGTTTTATGCATTTAATTTGAATGATAATCATTTTAGTTAAATGGTGTAAATCGGGTATAGAGAATTTAAATTTAGATATTCTCTTTAAGTTTTTGAATTATAATTTGTTTGAATTTTATCAACGACTCCCTTAGCAATTCCACAATGGCTTATCAATCATCTTTGATTGTGGCGCCTTCTTCATCTTCTCAACCTAATCCATATTTGTTTCTTTATTTTATATTTTATTTTGCCACTTTATTTGATGAAATCACTTGGTTAGATCTTCAATCTCATGTAGAAACACTCAAATCCACATCGTTTGGTATTCAGAGCTTGTCACCAAGTGGTAATTTTGTTCTTAATTTATGTTTTAAGTTTTTGATGTTCTTAAAGTTCTTGGAAATTTTGAAATTTTAGGTTAATTTCTTGAAATTTGATCTTTATTTTTGTGTAATCTTGAGTTGCTAGTTGATTATTTTGGTGAAATTTCGAGTCCATAGTTGATGTTTTCGAGAAAAAAAAATATGGGTTTAGTTTCATCATCATTTTCACTTGCAATTGTTTGATCTAAAATTTTAACCGCAAAATTGTTTTTAATGTTATTTCTTTCATACATGACTAATTCTAGAAGTTCAAAAGGATAAATTGATTAGAAAAATAAGATGAATTCAAATACAGAAAGAAAAATATGAAAATATAAGTGTTGCGAAAAAGTGAGTCTGCACATAAGCACTTTAAAAAAAAATGCATTTTGCCAAAAAAAAAAACCCTATAATTGTTCTTAATGAAACATCAAACATCTTTTGCATTCTTGTTACCTCTTTTAGGCATTTCAAGTTTGATTTTAGTATCTCACCGACCACATATTTGGACCACTTAGTCATTTAATTTTAATATTTCTTATATATGTGATAATCTACTTGAGTGTGTTTTCATATACCTAATTTTTCTTGTTTGTCATTTTAAATTCTCTTAGTTTTATCTTAGAGTTTTCCTTCTTGAAACTCTTGTGTTGATAGCTTTTGTGGACTTGTTACATTGTGTTTCGCTTCTTTGATTTGGATTCTTGTTTGGGTTCTTTTTTTTAAGAACTTGAAAGAGGAGTTTTAGTGAAAAACGACAAGAGTGCACATCATTAAAAAAAAGGCATCATTTAGTAATATACACGAGTGATACATTTTTTGAGTATAAACATTTAGTGAGTGTCGAGAGCCTTATTTTTATCTTAACTTGTTTTTGTTATTTGCTTGATCATTGTGATACTCATTGATTTTTGTTTTTAAAATCACGAGTGGAAGTAAATGAAACCCCTTTTCTCCGATATCACTTATCTTATGAGTCACTTTGCAAAAATGTTGAATACTCAAACGAACGCCTTGAGAAAAGAATTTGTGAATCAAAGAGATAGGAGATCTCATCATGGAAGATATTCTCAAAACAAAGATAGGTTCGAAATTGAGATGAAGAAAAAAAAAAAGTGAAATATATGATGAAAAGGAAATGAGGTATGAGAGGATATTTAGAGAAAAAGAAAGAAGATATATTTCATTGTATATTTATATTTGGTTAATTTTATAAAATAAATTTTAAATTATTATATAATTTTTGTTGATAACAAAAAATTAATATTTATAATAAATTAATTACTCTTAAAACCTATACCAACAGAAAAAAGTTGCCACTTAAATGTATAGCAACAGAATCAAAACCGTAGGTATAATTTTTATAAATTATGACTAAAGTATATACCAACGATGAAATATCCGTAGGTAAAATCAAATGTTTACCGCAACGGAAAAAATTCTGTCACTATACCCTATAGCCACGGCGAAAATTCGTAGGCATTGGGCGATTATATACCACGAAAAAAACCCGTCGATATAGGTAATTTTGCCTATCCCTACGGTTTTTATACGTTTACCTACAGACTTTCATTGTCGCTAAACGTTCAATTTCTTGTAGTGTGAGGTATGAAAAGATTATGATGAGGAGGAAATAAGAGATAGAGAAAAAGAAAGAAGATATAGAGATTATAGTGAGGATGAAATGAGATATGAAAATAAAGATAAGGAAAAAGAAATGAGGCAAAGAGATTTTGAGAGGAGTGATTTGAGGTATGCAAAAGAGAAAAAAAAAACAAAGAATATAAAAAGAAAGATAGAAAAAAAAAAGGAAAGTATATCATATGAAGAGTATATTAGAGATTTTGTATTGAATTCAGAGTATATGAAATATCTTTATGAAAATGGATATACAAAAGAGACAAGAAAAGTAGAGAAATTAGCCTTGAGAAAGAAAGAGAAAATCAAAGAAAAGAAAGAAAAAGAGGAAAAGATAAGTTAGCATTGAGAAAGAAAGTGAAAATTAAAGAAAAGAAAGATGAAGTGGAACAAAATTCGAGTGACAAAGAACAAAAAATTGAGTCTAACTATTTACCTAATATTGTTGATTCTTATGTTCAAAAGCTTGAAGATAGATCTCCAAAAAGGAATGCTAAACAATCCATTGAAGTTAAAGGTGATTGATCAAAGGTTTCTCAAAAGGATGCTTGCAAGGAAAATCTTTGTTTGAATCCTAACAACTTTAATTATTCTACTACTTCAATTCATGTTTCTCTTAAATTGTTTGATAAGTTTCTTCCTCCTATGCTTGATAGGTTTGTAAATATTCATGTTGAAATGTCTAACTTTTGTTATTTCCATAAGCCTCATTTGAAAGTTGAATCCATGATGCATCAAGTATATAATCCATCTTATTCTTCTAAACTTGATTTGAGAATTATGAGCCAAGACTTGAATGATTTTCTTGATAAATGTGTTGTTGTGCTTTCTAAACTATATTTGGTTCATGACAATTTTTTTAAAGAATGTGTTGGGATTCTTAAGAAACATTTGTTTGCTCACTTGAATATTTACTCTTATATTAAAAATAAAGTTAGTATCTTGAGATTTTCTTTTAAGGGTAAATGTTTTCATGTGGAATTAGTTGATAGTTACCTTACTACACATCTCCTTACTCTTTCCGTTATTGAAAAATCTTTTGAACTTCTATATAATACTTCTAATTTGTTTGAGGGACTTGTCTTGTTTCAAAAATAAACTTCTTTTGTTAATGATGAAAGGAATGTCCATAAGACTCAACTTGTTTTGAAGTCTTTGGAAATAAAAAGTAACTTCTTGTCCGCCACCAATTTCTATTCAGGGAAAGTAACATTGGTACTTAATGTCAATTTCAAAAGGTTTAATTTTATCTCTATCTTGAAAACTTCTTGTATTGAAAATGAATATGTTGGATTGTTAAATGCAAAAAGTGGAGTTGTGCTTCACCTACTTGAAACATTTACTTGTTTTTCACAATTTCCATTGACCCCGATGGTAGCCTAATATTGTTCTTCATGTCTTTGAATTGAGTTTTTGTTCTTGTAGGTTATGTTTGAGTTAAATTCGAGGTCGAATTTCTTCTAAGAAGGAGGGAATGATGATGACCTAAAATGAACTAATTAGAAGGAAAAGCAAATAATATTTCAAGTCAAGATTTTATAATAGTTTTTAGTTTTATTTGTGTTTAATTTGAATTGTAATAATTTTAGTTACGTGGAGAAAGCCAATATGAGTCTAGAGAATTGTCTTTGGCCCATTTTAGAAATAGGATAAATCATTTTTTAAATACCTTGTAAGAGTCTCATCTATTATATATATTTAAAACATACTCTTGATGCCACATCATCATATTTTGCCACATCATCGTATTTTGCCACTTCAACATATTTCATCCACATCAGCCAAAAGGCTGATGTGTACCTCATGAGAGTACCCCTCCTCTTTCAACAACTTCTCATCTTCCTTCCACAATTTCTTTAATACCTCCAAAATCTATTTGATAATATTATTTTATAACAAAAATTTTAAATTATAAAATTATTTTATAATTATTTATAATAAATTTATAAATTATTTTATAATTTGATAATAATTTATAATTTATATTATTATCAAATTATTTTATAATAAATTTATAAATTATTTTATAGTATTATTAGTCATTTACCAGTTGTAATTACTTATAAAACTTATAAAATTATAAAATTATTTTACAATTATTTATAATAACTTTATAATTTATAAATTATTTTACAATTTGATAATAATTTATAATTTATATTATTATCAAATTATTTTATAATAAATTTATAAATTATTTTATAGTATTATTAGTCATTTACCGGTTGTAATAATTTATATTATTAATTATTAAATTCAATGGAAAAAACCCACATAATCACTCATAAATATCGACATAAATGCTATTTATCTAATCCTCCTTACAATTATATGATTCCACTTATGGTGAGTAATGATTTTATACGTTTCTAATTCAATTACTCATTAATGTCAATTCATTTA
>NW_027333669.1:42346-44597 GCF_000331145.2 Cicer arietinum
ATTAACATTTTTTTAAAATAAAAAATATTAAATAGTCAATCATATTTTTAAATTTTTACATCTTATTTTTTGGTTTGTATTTTACATTTTATTTCATCAAATAAATACAAATACTATTATATGTTGAAAAATAAATTGACAATCAAGTTACAATGAGTCAAACAATTATCATATATAATAAGTTATCATACCAATTTTACAAAATATTTTAAAAAATTAAATTAGATGATTGTGATAAACATGATTTTCCCTCATTTTAATTTTCTTAATCATATTCAATTATTATAAATCAATAAAGTAATATTATAAGATAACTATATTTATAATACATAAAATATTACTTATAAAACTTATAAAATTATTTTACAATTATTTATAATAAATTTATAATTTATAAATTATTTTACAATTTGATAATAATTTATAATTTATATTATTATCAAATTATTTTATAATAAATTTTTAAATTATTTTAGAATATTATTAGTCATTTCACAATGGTAATAATTTATATTATTAGTCATTAAATTCAATTGAAAAAAACTACCTAATCACTGATAATCGACATAAATAATTTCCAATTATTAAAATCTATTATCTATTATATATATTTAAAATAGACTTCCGATACCACACCAACTTATTTTTTTTTTTTACAAACTCTTGATGAAATATATTCAATAATTTCTTTTTATGACAACTTGTCATGTTCGCAATTAAAACATCATACTAATAAAACAAATAAATTTAGCTACGCTACAATATAATTCAACATTAATATTTTTTACATCTTATTTTTGGGTTTGTATTTTACATTTTATTTCATCAAATAACTACAAGTACTATTATATGTTGAAAAATAAATTAATAATTAAAGTACAATGAGTCAAACAATTATCCTATATAATAAGTTATAATACGAATTTTACAAATATTTAAAAAATTAAATTAGATGATTGTGATAAACATGATTTTCCTTCACTTTAATTTTCCTAATCATATTCAATTATTACAAATCAATAAAGTAATATTGTAAAATAACTATATTTATAATACATAAAATATTACTTATAAAACTTATAAAATTAATTAATTAATATCCGCGCAGCGCGCGGGCCATAATCTAGTTTTAGATAAGTTTTGGAATGAATTAGAATTTCTCTAATGAAAATTGTGAGTGAGCTAGATCTCCTCTTTAAGTTCTTGGATTAGAACTTGTATGAATCTTACCAATGGTTTTCTTACTATTGTGGCGATTCCACATTGGCTTATCAATCATCCTTGATTGTGGCGTCTTCTTCATTTTCTCAACCTAATCCATATTTTTTTTTCTCTTTTATTTTGTTATTTTATTTGAAGAAATCACTTGATAAGATCTTAAATCTCATGTGGAAGCACTCAAATCCACATAAGAACATAAAAACTAATCTAGTGGCATATGAAAACACGGTTTCACACAATTTTGTTCACAATTCATGTAACACACCGTCTTTCAAAGCGAGGGTGTATTTTTTTTTTTCAAAAGAAATTAGAATAAAACAGAGAAATAAATAAGGTAACACCTTTCGATAAGTAATTAAGTCATTATAATTTTCAAGCAGCGGAAAAAGTTCTCAATCCATGAATTCAAAATGTTTACATAACAAAAGTAGTACAGTCTTCCAGTTTAAAAATAAACGCAACCCAAAAGAAAGACATCCGTTCCCTCGGTGTCAACCTAGTCTGATCATTTTACAAAACAACTAAACACCCTGAGTGATCTCCACGCGCCCCGTGGGATCCTCCTAGCGTAGCTCCAATCAAGCATTCACATCTATATTCCCATCCGTAGGGTACGAACCGGTAGGATCATCCTGACTCTCCTCTGAGGGCAAAGCCCAGATTTCCACAATAGTTATAAAGGATCACCAACCGAAATTAACAATTAACACATAACATTTAAGTTTTTAAATGCACAAAATGACCTTTCAACTTAGCATGCACCTTAAAAGGATTTTCCATATGCTAAAAGTTCATATAATGCTTACCAATTAAAATGAAATCAAAATAAAGTTCTCAAAATATCAAGTAATACATAACTGACCAAAACATTGATAAATCAATTGAGCAATCAATTATCTAACTCAAAATAAGGATTTCTACTGAGCCAATCGATTGCCAAATCGATTTGGTCAGTTTTTGCTGAGTTCCTGTGTTGCCAAATCGATTTTGTCAGTTTTGCTGAGTTCCTGTGTTAAGGCCAATCGATTTC
>NW_027333669.1:44852-45997 GCF_000331145.2 Cicer arietinum
CTGAGCCAATCGATTGCCAAATCGATTTGGTCAGTTTTTGCTGAGTTCCTGTGTTGCCAAATCGATTTTGTCAGTTTTGCTGAGTTCCTGTGTCACCAAATCGATTTTGACAGTTTTGCTGAGTTCTTGACTTAAGGCCAATCGATTTCCAAATCGATTTCTTAAATGGTTTTGAGAAACAGATCACAAAATCGATTGGCAAATCGATTTTGCCAATATAGCAAAGTCCCTGCAACTCATCCAATCGATTGGGAAATCGATTTCCCTGCTTATTCTTCCAAAAATACTTAAACTAATTCAATCCCACTCATACATAACTCCAAAACTTAACACTTAGCACTGATAACGCAATCGCTAAAACATCATGAGTTTCGAAATAGTATTGAAATCAAACATGCTATCACCAAATTCCAAAACATAACACTTAACACTTATAACACAATTACTACAACATCATGGGTTTCGAAATGGTATTGCAATCAAACATGTTATCACCAAATTCCAAAACATACACTTAACACTTATAACACAATACTACACAGACAAAATGAACCAACAATTCACAATTTAACAGGGTGTAGTCTCTCACGGACAAACACCTGTGCAGTCTCTCACGGACAAACACAATTCACCAAGAAACGTAAGTCGTAAACGTACTACCTATCACGGGTCCGTACTGTTTACCGAGGTGCCACCTATCACGGGCCAGCACAACTTACCCAACGTAAATCGTAAACGTACTGCCTATCACGGGCCCGTACTGTTTACCTAGGTGCCACCTATCTCGGGTCAGCACAACTTACCCAACGTAAATCGTAAACGTACTGCCTATCACGGGCCCGTACCGTTTACCAAGGTGCCACCTATCGCGGGTCAACATGATTTACCAAAAAACACATAAGTAAACAAGACATTAAGAGATTCCCCATTCTTAATTATCATTTAACTTAAACGATTTTCAAAACAAACATTAAGTAACCAAGACATTAAGAGATCTCTCACGAACAAACCCCTGTGCAGTCTCTCACGGACAAACACAATTCACCAGGGCGTAGTCTCTCACGGACAAACACCTGTGCAGTCCCTCACGGACAAACACAATTCACCAAGGAACGTAAGTCGTAAACGTACCACCTATCACGGGT
>NW_027333669.1:48448-50461 GCF_000331145.2 Cicer arietinum
GTCGACACATTGAGTACAATGTATCATTACCCAGTGATAGGGCTTCCCATCCATATCAAGAATAATCTTAGGTTATTGTAGAGGTAAACAATTAAATTAATCGAGAAGTCCCTATTCTGAATGGTTATTTGACAAAGTAAACATGCATAATTTACTGTCAAAGTCTTAGCAGTAAAGTAGACGCGGACAACTTCAAACGATATACATAATCCATAGCAATGAAGGAATGGGTTGCCCCCGAATCAGAAAGTGTAGTTAGGAGGTTACCTGTAATCGCACAGCCATATTGCATCAGATCGCTAGATAAATTTCCAACTTCAGTGCCGACGCAATACACCTGTCCTCTAGCAGTAGGAAGAGTAATCCTAGCTACATCCACCATTGGTTCCACCTTCGGAGCCTTGCAATTCCTTGCAAAGTGCCCTGGTTTATGGCAATTGTAGCAAGTAGTACTGTTAAAGGTACAAGCATAAGCATAATGTCCTTCTTCTCCACATCGGAAACATCGTATACCTTGTCCCACTTGTCTCCCAAAGTCTTGGTTCCCTGGGTTATCCTGTCCCCCGTTGTTATCATGTGGTCGATTATAAGCTTTAGCAACCTGTTTTCCCTTGTTCTGATACTTCGCCCGACTAGGTCCTCCTGAGTTAAAATTCCCTCCTCGGCTAGCTCTCTTATTCTTCATATCCTCAACTTCTCTACATTTTTCCACAAGAACCTGGAAACGTTGAATTCCCAAGGGTAAGACAAAGTCTTGAATCTCATACTTTAGTCCGTCTTGGAAACGATGACACACGAATGGTTCATCAATCTCTTCACGGAAAAATCTGAAATGCCTTGATAGTGATTCAAACTTAGCAGCATATTCGCCCACGGTCATGTTCCCCTGATGTAGTTTCAGGAAATCATCACCCAGTCTAGTCCTGGTACTCATCGGGAAGTATTTGTCTAAAAACTTCCCTTTGAAAGATTCCTAGTTCACCTCCTCGTGAGCTGATCTCATCAACAACCTTGTACTCCTCCACCAGTACTCAACATCTCCTAGTAGCATATAAGTGGCATAGTTGACCCTCATTCCCGCCTGACAGTTAATCATTTCGAAGATCTTCTCCACTTCTTGGATCCATTGATCCGCTTTCTCTGAATTCTCAGCCCCATTGTTATTGAATTCTCCACTTCTCTGGATCCATTGTTATTGAATAAAAACAAAATAATAAGCAAAAGTATATATTTTTAACCAATCTTATTAATCTTATTGATGAAATTATTTAATATGAGAGTTATTTTTCTCATATACAAAATGATTGGGTGTAAAAAATAATAGAAGAGTTGTAATTTTAAGAATTCATATCACTAGGCGGATCACAACATGGAAGCCTATGACAAACAATTAGATCACATCCTGTTCCAATTTGGCAACAAGGTGGGTAATCCTTGTACATTTCCAACCAGAACACATGCAATAGCCACAAATAACATTATAATCTTCAACAACATTTTCAAAGGAGTTTCCATTATAACCAAGTTTGATTTTCAAAGTAAATATCTTGTAATGTTTGTAATGTGGTGAATCTTAAAGTAATATTGTGTACCTATTTATAGACAATGGGAGAATTATCTAAAATATCCTAAATTTTTGATATATTAAATATTTCTTTTCATGTTTGTTGACTAGCTTCTAATACCTTATTATTTTATTAGGTAATAATTTAAAATGATATTTATAAGTATTATAGCTATAATTATTAAATATATTATCTTAAGTCTTTTTTACAAGATCTTAATTCTTATAAAATAAAAATAGTTACTTCAATTACTTGAATATTTAATTTTCAACATTTATAAAATATAAATTTTAAATAAAGAAGAAAACGAAATTATATTTTTTAAATATATATATATATATATATAATAAAAAATTATTGTTTTTTGAGTTTCGAAAAACTTTTAAAAATAATTTAGACCATATAAACGTGTTCTTCCTTCTTCACAAAATTGGAGCACCATTTTGAA
>NW_027333670.1:0-2799 GCF_000331145.2 Cicer arietinum
GTGTATTGTGTCATTGGATGAAAATTTAGGTAATTTTCGTCCTCCCTTGGCTTATTCTTGTCCCATTAGTGTTTCTAACCAATCTTGTGCATCCAATAGGTGTTTTTATGTCATTGGATGAGCATCTAGGTCATTTTTATCCTCCTTAGACTTATTCTAGTCCAATTAGGGTTTTAAACCAATCTTGTGCATCCAATAGGTGTGTTTGTGTCATTGGATGAATATTTAGGTCATTTTCGTCCTCCCTCTGCTTATTCTTGTCCAATTAGGGTTTTTAACCAATCTTGTGCAACCAATAGGTGTGTTTGTGTCATTGGATGAACATTTAGGTCATTTTCGTCCTCCCTGCATCCAATAGGTGTGTTTGTGTCATTGGATGAACATATATGTCATTTTCGTTCTCCCATGGTTATTCTTGTCCAATTAGGGTTTTTAACCAATCTTGTGCACCAAAAGTTGTGGTTGTGTCATTGGATGAAAATTTAGGTCATATTCGTCCTCCCTAGAGTTATTCATGTCCAACTAGGGTTTTTAACCAATCTTGTGCATCAAATAGGTGTGTTTGTGTCATTGGATGAACATTTAGGTCATTTTCGTCCTCCCTTGGCTTATTCTTGTCCAACTAAAGTTTTTACCCAATCTTGTGCATCCAATAAGTTGATTTCTCTCATTGGATGAAAATTTAGGTCATTTCCGTCCTCCCTAGAGTTATTCTTGTCCAACTAGGGTTTTTAACCAACCTTGTGCATCCAATAGGTGTGTTTGTGTCATTGAATGAACATTTAGGTCATTTTCGTCCTCCCTAGGCTTATTCTTGTCCAATTAGGGTTTTAAACAAATCTTGTGCATCCAATAGGTGTGTTTGTGTCATTGGATGAACATCTAGGTCATTTTTGTCCTTCCTTGGCTTATTCTTGTCCAATTAGGGTTTTCACCAATCTTGTGCATCCAATAGGTGTGTTTGTGTCATAGGATGAAAATTTAGGTCATTTTCGTGCTCCCTAGAGTTATTCTTGTCCAACTAGGGTTTTTAACCAATCTTGTGCATCAAATAGGTGTGTTTGTGTCATTGGATGAACATTTAGGTCATTTTCGTCCTGCCTAGGCTTATTCTTGTCCAATTAGGGTTTTTAACCAATCTTGTGCATCCAATAGGTGTGTTTGTGTCATAGGATGAAAATTTAGGTCATTTTCGTCCTCCCTAGGCTTATTCTTGTCCAATTAGGGTTTTTAACCAATCTTGTGCATCCAATAGGTGTGTTTGTGTCATAGGATGAAAATTTAGGTCATTTTCGTCCTCCCTAGGCTTATTCTTGTCCAATTAGGGTTTTTAACCAATCTTGTGCATCCAATAGGTGTGTTTGTGTCATAGGATGAAAATTTAGGTCATTTTCGTCCTCCCTAGGCTTATTCTTGTCCAATTAGGGTTTTTAACCAATCTTGTGCATCCAATAGGTGTGTTTGTGTCATAGGATGAAAATTTAGGTCATTTTCGTCCTCCCTAGGCTTATTCTTGTCCAATTAGGGTTTTTAACCAATCTTGTGCATCCAATAGGTGTGTTTGTGTCATAGGATGAAAATTTAGGTCATTTTCGTCCTCCCTAGGCTTATTCTTGTCCAATTAGGGTTTTTAACCAATCTTGTGCATCCAATAGGTGTGTTTGTGTCATAGGATGAAAATTTAGGTCATTTTCGTCCTCCCTAGGCTTATTCTTGTCCAATTAGGGTTTTTAACCAATCTTGTGCATCCAATAGGTGTGTTTGTGTCATAGGATGAAAATTTAGGTCATTTTCGTCCTCCCTAGGCTTATTCTTGTCCAATTAGGGTTTTTAACCAATCTTGTGCATCCAATAGGTGTGTTTGTGTCATAGGATGAAAATTTAGGTCATTTTCGTCCTCCCTAGGCTTATTCTTGTCCAATTAGGGTTTTTAACCAATCTTGTGCATCCAATAGGTGTGTTTGTGTCATAGGATGAAAATTTAGGTCATTTTCGTCCTCCCTAGGCTTATTCTTGTCCAATTAGGGTTTTTAACCAATCTTGTGCATCCAATAGGTGTGTTTGTGTCATAGGATGAAAATTTAGGTCATTTTCGTCCTCCCTAGGCTTATTCTTGTCCAATTAGGGTTTTTAACCAATCTTGTGCATCCAATAGGTGTGTTTGTGTCATAGGATGAAAATTTAGGTCATTTTCGTCCTCCCTAGGCTTATTCTTGTCCAATTAGGGTTTTTAACCAATCTTGTGCATCCAATAGGTGTGTTTGTGTCATAGGATGAAAATTTAGGTCATTTTCGTCCTCCCTAGGCTTATTCTTGTCCAATTAGGGTTTTTAACCAATCTTGTGCATCCAATAGGTGTGTTTGTGTCATAGGATGAAAATTTAGGTCATTTTCGTCCTCCCTAGGCTTATTCTTGTCCAATTAGGGTTTTTAACCAATCTTGTGCATCCAATAGGTGTGTTTGTGTCATAGGATGAAAATTTAGGTCATTTTCGTCCTCCCTAGGCTTATTCTTGTCCAATTAGGGTTTTTAACCAATCTTGTGCATCCAATAAGTTGATTTGTGTCATTGGATGAACATTTAGGTCATTTTTATACTCCCTAGGTTTATTCTAGTCCTATTAGGGTTTTTAAAAATTCTTGTGCATTCAATAGGTGTGTTTGTGTCATTGGATGAACATTTAGGTCATTTTCTTCCTCCCTAGGCTTATTCGTTTCCAATTAGGGTTTTAAACCAATCTTGTGCATCCAATAGGTGTGTTTGTGTCATTGGATGAACATTTAGGTCATTTTCGTCCT
>NW_027333670.1:2951-6854 GCF_000331145.2 Cicer arietinum
TGTGTTTGTGTAATTGGATGAAAATTTAGGTCATTTTCGTCCTCCCTAGAGTTATTCTTGTCCAACTAGGGTTTTTAACCAACCTTGTGCATCCAATAGGTGTGTATGTGTTATTGGATGAACATTTAGGTCATTTTCTTCCTCCCTAGACTTATTCTTGTCCAATTAGGGTTTTTAACCTATCTTGTGCGTCCAATAGGTGTGTTTGTGTCATTGGATGAAAATTTAGGTCATTTTCGTCCTTCCTTGGCTTATTCTTGTCCAATTAGTGTTTTTAAACAATCTTGTGCATCCAATAGGTGTGTTTATGTCATTGGATGAACATCTTGGTCATTTTTATCCTCCCTAGACTTATTCTAGTCCAACTATGGTTTTAAACTAATCTTGTGCATCCAATAGGTGTGTTTGTGTCATTGGAAGAATATTTAGGTCATTTTCGTCTTCCCTCTGCTTATTCTTGTCCAATTAGGGTTTTTAACCAATCTTGTGCTTCCAATAGGTGTGTTTGTGTCATTGGATGAACATTTATGTCATTTTCGTTCTCCCTTGGCTTATTCTTGTCTTATTAGGGTTTTTAACCAATCTTGTGCACCAATAGTTGTGTTTGTGTCATTGGAAGAAAATTTAGGTCATTTTCGTCCTCCCTAGTGTTATTCTTGTCCAACTAGGGTTGTTAACCAATCTTGTGCATCTAATAGGTGTGTTTGTGTCATTGGATGAACATTTAGGTCATTTTCGTCTTCCCTTGGCTTATTCTTGTCCAATTAAAGTTTTTAACCTATGTTGTGCATCCCATAAGTTGATTTGTGTCATTGGATGAACATTTAGGTCATTTTTATCCTCCCTAGGTTTATTCTAGTCCAATTAGGGTTTTTAAACAATCTTGTGCATCCAATAGGTGTGTTTGTGTCATTGGATGAACATTTAGGTCATTTTCGTCCTCCTTTGGCTTATTCTTGTCCAATTAGAGTTTTTAACTAATCTTGTGCATCCAATAGGTGTATTGTGTCATTGGATGAAAATTTAGGTAATTTTCGTCCTCCCTTGGCTTATTCTTGTCCCATTAGTGTTTCTAACCAATCTTGGGCATCCAATAGGTGTTTTTATGTCATTGGATGAGCATCTAGGTCATTTTTATCCTCCTTAGACTTATTCTAGTCCAATTAGGGTTTTAAACCAATCTTGTGCATCCAATAGGTGTGTTTGTGTCATTGGATGAATATTTAGGTCATTTTCGTCCTCCCTCTGCTTATTCTTGTCCAATTAGGGTTTTTAACCAATCTTGTGCAACCAATAGGTGTGTTTGTTTCATTGGATGAACATATAGGTCATTTTCGTCCTCCCTAGGTTTATTCTAGTCCAATTAGGGTTTTTAACCAATTTTGTGCATCCAATAGGTGTGTTTGTGTCATTGGATGAACATATATGTCATTTTCGTTCTCCCATGGTTATTCTTGTCCAATTAGGGTTTTTAACCAATCTTGTGCACCAAAAGTTGTGGTTGTGTCATTGGATGAAAATTTAGGTCATATTCGTCCTCCCTGGAGTTATTCTTGTCGAACTAGGGTTTTTAACCAACCTTGTGCATCCAATAGGTGTGTTTGTGTCATTGGATGAACATTTAGGTTATTTTCGTCCTCCCTAGGCTTATTCTTGTGCAATTAGGGTTTTAAACAAATCTTGTGCATCCAATAGGTGTCTTTGTGTCATTGGATGAACATTTATGGCATTTTCGTCCTTCCTTAGCTTATTCTTGTCCAATTAGGGTTTTTAAACAATCTTGTTCATCCAATAGGTGTGTTTTTGTCATTGGATGAAAATTTAGGTCATTTTCGCCCTCCCTAGAGTTATTCTTGTCCAACTAGGGTTTTTAACCAACCTTGTGCATCCAATAGGTGTGTTTGTGTCATTGGATGAACATTTAGGTCATTTTCGTCCTCCCTAGGCTTATTCTTGTCCAATTAGGGTTTTAAACAAATCTTGTGCATCCAATAGGTGTGTTTGTGTCATTGGATGAACATTTAGGTCATTTTTGTCCTTTCTTGGCTTATTCTTGTCCAAATCGGGTTTTAAAACAATCTTGTGCATCCAATAGGTGTGTTTGTGTCAGTGGATTAAAATTTAGGTCATTTTCGTCCTCCCTAGAGTTATTCATGTCCAACCAGGGTTTTTAACCAATCTTGTGCATTAAATAGGTGTGTTTGTGTCATTGGATGAACATTTAGGTCATTTTCGTCCTCCCTAGGCTTATTCTTGTCCAATTAGGGTTTTAAACAAATCTTGTGCATCCAATAGGTGTGTTTGTGTCATTGAATGAACATTTAGGTCATTTTCGTCCTCCCTAGGCTTATTCTTGTCCAATTAGGGTTTTAAACAAATCTTGTGCATCCAATAGGTGTGTTTGTGTCATTGAATGAACATTTAGGTCATTTTCGTCCTCCCTAGGCTTATTCTTGTCCAATTAGGGTTTTAAACAAATCTTGTGCATCCAATAGGTGTGTTTGTGTCAATGGATGAACATCTAGGTCATTTTTGTCCTTCCTTGGCTTATTCTTGTCCAATTAGGGTTTTCACGAATCTTGTGCATCCAATAGGTGTGTTTGTGTCATAGGATGAAAATTTAGGTCATTTTCGTGCTCCCTAGAGTTATTCTTGTCCAACTAGGGTTTTTAACCAATCTTGTGCATCAAATAGGTGTGTTTGTGTCTTTGGATGAACATTTAGGTCATTTTCGTCCTCCCTAGGTTTATTCTAGTCCAATTAGGGTTTTTAACCAATCTTGTACATCCAATAGGTGTGTTTGTGTCATTGGATGAACATTTAGGTCATTTTCGTCCTCCCTAGGTTTATTCTAGTCCAATTAGGGTTTTTAACCAATCTTGTACATCCAATAGGTGTGTTTGTGTCATTGGATGAACATTTAGGTCATTTTCGTCCTCCCTAGGTTTATTCTAGTCCAATTAGGGTTTTTAACCAATCTTGTACATCCAATAGGTGTGTTTGTGTCATTGGATGAACATTTAGGTCATTTTCGTCCTCCCTAGGTTTATTCTAGTCCAATTAGGGTTTTTAACCAATCTTGTACATCCAATAGGTGTGTTTGTGTCATTGGATGAACATTTAGGTCATTTTCGTCCTCCCTAGGTTTATTCTAGTCCAATTAGGGTTTTTAACCAATCTTGTACATCCAATAGGTGTGTTTGTGTCATTGGATGAACATTTAGGTCATTTTCGTCCTCCCTAGGTTTATTCTAGTCCAATTAGGGTTTTTAACCAATCTTGTACATCCAATAGGTGTGTTTGTGTCATTGGATGAACATTTAGGTCATTTTCGTCCTCCCTAGGTTTATTCTAGTCCAATTAGGGTTTTTAACCAATCTTGTACATCCAATAGGTGTGTTTGTGTCATTGGATGAACATTTAGGTCATTTTCGTCCTCCCTAGGTTTATTCTAGTCCAATTAGGGTTTTTAACCAATCTTGTGCATCCAATAGGTTCATTTGTGTCATTGGATATACATTTAGGTCATTTTCGTCCTGCCTAGGCTTATTCTTGTCCAATTAGGATTTTTAACCAATCTTGTGCATCAATAGTTGTATTTGGGTCATTGGATGAACATTTAGGTCATTTTCGTCCTCTAAAGGTTTATTCTTGTCCAACTTGGGTTTTTAACCAATCTTGTGCATCCAATAGATGTGTTTGTGTCATTGGATGAACATTTAGGTCATTCTCGTCCTCCTTAGGTGTACTCTAGTCCAATTAGGGATTTTAACCAATCTTGTGCATCCAATAGGTGTGTTTGTGTTATTAGATGAACATTTACGTCATTTTCGTCCCCCATTGGCTTGTTCTTGTCCAATTAGGGTTTTTAACCAATCTTGTGCATCCAATAACTTCGTTTGT
>NW_027333670.1:7042-12383 GCF_000331145.2 Cicer arietinum
TTCTAGTCCAATTAGGGTTTTTAACCAATCTTGTGCATCCAATAGGTGTGTTTCTGTCATTGGATGAACATTTAGGTAATTTATGTCCTCCCTTGGCTTATTCTTGTCCAATTAGTGTTTTTAACCAATCTTGTGCATCCAATAGGTGTGTTTATGTCATTGGATGAACATCTAGGTCATTTTTATCCTCCCTCTTCTTATTCTTGTCCAATTAGGGTTTTTAACCAATCTTGTGCAACCAATAGGTGTGTTTATGTCATTGGATGAACATTTAGGTCATTTTTGTCCTCCCTAGGTTTATTCTAGTCCAATTAGGGTTTTTAACCAATCTTGTGCATCCAATAGGTGTGTTTGTGTCATTGGATGAACATATATGTCATTTTCGTTCTCCCTTGGCTTATTCTTGTCCAATTAGGGTTTTTAACCAATCTTGTGCACCAATAGTTGTGTTTGTGTCATTGGATGAAAATTCAGGTCATATTCGTTTTCCCTGGAGTTATTCTTGTCCAACTAGGGCTTTTAACCAACCTTATGCATCCAATAGGCGTGTTTGCGTCATTGGATGAAAATTTAGGTCATTTTCGTCCTCCCTAGAGTTATTCTATTCCAACTAGGATTTTTAACCAACCTTGTGCATCCAATAGGTGTGTTTGTGTCATTGGATGAACATATATGTCATTTTCGTTCTCCCTTGGCTTATTCTTGTCCAATTAGGGTTTTTAACCAATCTTGTGCATCCAATAGGTGTCTTTGTGTCATTGGATGAACATTTAAGTCATTTTCATCCTTCCTTGGCTCATTCTTGTCCAATTCGGGTTTTAAAACAATCTTCTGCATCCAATAGGTGTGTTTGTGTCAGTGGATGAAAATTTAGGTCATTTTCGTCCTCCCTAGAGTTATTCTTGTCCAACTAGGGTTTTAAACCATTCTTGTGCATCCAATAGGTGTCTTTGTGTCATTGGATGAACATTTAAGTCATTTTCGTCCTCCCTTGGCTTATTCTTGTCCAATTAGGGTTTTAAACAAATCTTGTGCATCCAATAGGTGTCTTTGTGTCATTGGATGAACATTTAAGTCATTTTCGTCCTCCCTAGAGTTATTCTTGTCCAACTAGGGTTTTAAACCAATCTTGTGCATCCAATAGGTTCATTTGTGTGATTGGATGTACATTTAGGTCATTTTCGTCCTGCCTAGGCTTATTCTTGTCGAATTAGATTTTTAACCAATCTTGTGCATCCAATAGGTGTGTTTGTTTCATTGGATGAATATTTAGGTCATTTTCATCTTTCCTTGGCTTATTCTTGTCCAATTAGGGTTTTTAAACAATCATGTGCATCCAATAGGTGTGTTTGTGTCATTGGATGAAAATTTAGGTCATTTTCTTCCTCCCTATGCTTATTCTTGTCCAATTAGGGTTTTAAACCAATCTTCTGCATCCAATAGGTGTGTTTGTGTCATTGGATGAACATTTAGGTCATTTTCTTCCTCCCTAGGCTTATTCCTTTCCAATTAGGTTTTAAACAAATCTTGTGCATCCAATAGGTGTGTCTGTGTCATTTGATGAAAATTTAGGTCATTTTCGTCCTCCCAAGAGTTATTACTGTCCAACAAGGGTTTTTAACCAACGTTGTGCATCCAATAGGTGTGTTTGTGTCAATGGATGAACATTTAGGTCATTTTCTTCCTCCCTATGCTTATTCTTGTCCAATTAGGGTTTTAAACCAATCTTCTGCATCCAATAGGTGTGTTTGTGTCATTGGATGAACATTTAGGTCATTTTCTTCCTCCCTATGCTTATTCTTGTCCAATTAGGGTTTTAAACCAATCTTCTGCATCCAATAGGTGTGTTTGTGTCATTGGATGAACATTTAGGTCATTTTCGTGCTGCATATGCTTATTCTTGTCCAATTGGGTTTTTAACCAATCTTGTGCATCCAATAAGTTCAGTTGTGTCATTGGATGAACATTTAGGGCATTTTCGTTTTCCCTTGGCTTATTCTTGTCCAATTAGGATTTTTAATAAATCTTGTGCATCCAATAGGTGTGTTTCTGTCATTGGATGAACATTTAGGGCATTTTCGTTTTCCCTTGGCTTATTCTTGTCCAATTAGGATTTTTAATAAATCTTGTGCATCCAATAGGTGTGTTTCTGTCATTGGATGAACATTTAGGGCATTTTCGTTTTCCCTTGGCTTATTCTTGTCCAATTAGGATTTTTAATAAATCTTGTGCATCCAATAGGTGTGTTTCTGTCATTGGATGAACATTTAGGGCATTTTCGTTTTCCCTTGGCTTATTCTTGTCCAATTAGGATTTTTAATAAATCTTGTGCATCCAATAGGTGTGTTTCTGTCATTGGATGAACATTTAGGGCATTTTCGTTTTCCCTTGGCTTATTCTTGTCCAATTAGGATTTTTAATAAATCTTGTGCATCCAATAGGTGTGTTTCTGTCATTGGATGAACATTTAGGGCATTTTCGTTTTCCCTTGGCTTATTCTTGTCCAATTAGGGTTTTTAACCAATCTTGTGCACCAATAGTTGTGTTTGTGTCATTGGATGAAAATTTAGGTCATTTTCGTCCTCCCAAGAGTTATTATTGTCCAACAAGGGTTTTTAACCAACCTTGTGCATCCAATAGGTGTGTTTGTGTCATTGGATGAACACTTAGGTCATTTTCGTCCTCCCTGGGCTTATTCTTGTCCAATTAGGATTTTTAAAAAATCTTGTGCATCCAATAGGCGTGTTTGTGTCTTTGGATGGACATTTAGGTCATTTTCGTCCTCCCTGGGCTTATTCTTGTCCAATTAGGATTTTTAAAAAATCTTGTGCATCCAATAGGCGTGTTTGTGTCTTTGGATGGACATTTAGGTCATTTTCGTCCTCCCTGGGCTTATTCTTGTCCAATTAGGATTTTTAAAAAATCTTGTGCATCCAATAGGCGTGTTTGTGTCTTTGGATGGACATTTAGGTCATTTTCGTCCTCCCTGGGCTTATTCTTGTCCAATTAGGATTTTTAAAAAATCTTGTGCATCCAATAGGCGTGTTTGTGTCTTTGGATGGACATTTAGGTCATTTTCGTCCTCCCTGGGCTTATTCTTGTCCAATTAGGATTTTTAAAAAATCTTGTGCATCCAATAGGCGTGTTTGTGTCTTTGGATGGACATTTAGGTCATTTTCGTCCTCCCTAGACTTATTTCATTTGTGTCATTGGATGAACATTTAGGTCATTTTCGTCCTGCCTAGGCTTATTCTTGTCCAATTAGGATTTTTAAAAAATCTTGTGCATCCAATAGGCGTGTTTGTGTCTTTGGATGGACATTTAGGTCATTTTCGTCCTCCCTAGGTTTATTCTTGTCCAATTAGGGTTTTTAACCAATCTTGTGCATCCAATAGGTGTGTTTCTGTCATTGGATGAACATTTAGGTCATTTTCGTACTTCCTACACTTATTCTTGTCCAACTAGGGTTTTTAACCAATCTTGTGCATCTAATAGGTGCGTTTGTGTCATTGGATGATTATTTAGGTCATTTTCGTCCTCCCTTGCCTTATTCTTGTTCAATTAAAGTTTTTAACCAATCTTGTGCATCCAATAAGTTGATTTGTGTCATTGGATGAACATTTAGGTCATTTTCGTCCTCCCTTGGCTTATTCTTGTCCAATTAGGGTTTTTAACCAATCTTGTGCATCCAGTAGGTGTGTTTGTGTCATTGGATGAACATTTAGGTCATTTTCGTCCTCCCTTGGCTTATTCTTGTCCAATTAGGGTTTTTAACCAATCTTGTGCATCCAGTAGGTGTGTTTGTGTCATTGGATGAACATTTAGGTCATTTTCGTCCTCCCTATGTTTACTCTAGTCCAATTAGGGTTTTTATCCAATCTTGTGGATCCAATAGGTGTGTTTGTGTCATTGGATGTACATTTAGGTCATTTTCGTCCTCCCTTGGCTTATTCTTGTCAAATTAGGGTTTTTAACCAATCTTGTGCATCCAATAGGTGTGTTTGTGTCATTGGATGAAAATTTAGGTCATTTTTGTCCTCCCTAGAGTTATTCATGTCGAACTAGGGTTTTTAACCAATCTTGTGCATCAAATAGGTGTGTTTGTGTCATTGGATGAACATTTAGGTTATTTTCTTCCTCCCTTGGCTTATTCTTGTCCAATTAAAGTTTTTAATCAATCTTGTGCATCCAATAAGTTGATTTGTCTCATTGGATGAAAATTTAGGTCATTTCCGTCCTCCTTACAGTTATTCTTGTCCAACTAGGGTTTTTAACCAACCTTGTGCATCCAATAGATGTGTTTGTGTCATTGGATGAAAATTAAGGTCATTTTCCTCCTCCCTAGAGTTATTCTTGTCCAACTAGGGTTTTTAACCAATCTTGTGTTGGTTGGTACGACCTCGAAATAATCGGAATGTATCAGTTCTTTAAGAAATTAAATCAATTTCATACACACAGTGGAATTTAAATTGCGGCATACAAGATTAGCAAGTTCAAGTAGATTGATAAGCGATTATCCAAGATGCATGCAAGTAAAGATACCAGATTAAACAATATTACTTATCACAGAATATGTTTAACATGCATCTAATATTAATCAGATATACAGATATTTCAAGATAGAAAATTAAAGGAGTTCAGGGTTAGAGAAGATTGCACCAAGGATTTATACTGGTTCAGTTGTCAACTTGACAACCTACATCCAGTCCTAAAAATCCAAACGGATTTCAGATTTTCTTCTCCAATAGAAAGAATCAATTACAGATTGTCCAGTTTCATCCCCGAAACCTATCTATCTTAATGATCTCTTTCCTATTGATCACCCTCTGATCCTTGTAGATACTCAGCAATCTAACACAGAATCAAAGTACGACTCTTTCTTGTTGAGCACTCTCACCCAAGAAAGTAGCCACCAGTTTCTAGCTGGCTTTTCTCGCTTTCGTTTCTTTTCAAAGTATTATTACAAACAGAATAAAGGAAGAACAAAAAGAAGTCTTCAATCTTGGTTAATGTCACTTCTCACGATTCTGGATATTCAAGGATTGTTCATGAGAACCTTGACTTTCAAGATCACTTTTCCAGCTCTCTTATTGATTGTTGATAATCTCTTTGGCTGTGATCTGAAAAAGCAATCTCAGTGTGTTAACCAAGTGTTATTGAGAGTTCTTTTGTATATCAAGAATATTCAAAGTGTTTTTCAGATTGTTATTGAAAGAATGATTGAAGACAGTTTATATAGTTTCTGAAAAACATATTAATCAATCGATTTACCAATCGATTTCTTAAAGTGATAAAACCAGTCTAATATCGTGTGTCTTCGATTATCGTGTGTCTTGTTTTT
>NW_027333670.1:13005-14144 GCF_000331145.2 Cicer arietinum
ACACCTATTGGATGCACAAGATTGGTTTAAAACCCTAATTGGACAAGAATAAGCTAAGGGAGGACGAAAACTACCTAAATGTTCATCCAATGACAGAAACACACCTATTGGATGGACAAGATTGGTTAAATGTTCATCCAATGACAGAAACACACCTATTGGATGCACAAGGTTGGGTCAAAACCCTAATTGGAGAAGAAAGACACCTATTGGATGCACAAGATTGGTTTAAAACTCTAATTGGATAAGAATAAGCCAAGGGAAGACGAAAATGCCCTAAATGTTCATCCAATGACACAAACACACCTATTGGATGCACAAGATTCGTTTAAAACCCTAATTGGACAAGAATAAGCCTAGGGAGGACGAAAATGACCTAAATGTTCATCCAATGACAGAAACACACCTATTGGATGCACAAGGTTGGGTCAAAACCCTAATTGGAGAAGAAAGACACCTATTGGATGCACAAGATTGGTTTAAAACTCTAATTGGATAAGAATAAGCCAAGGGAAGACGAAAATGCCCTAAATGTTCATCCAATGACACACACACACCTATTGGATGCACCAGGTTGGGTAAAAACCCTAATTGCACAAGAATAAGCCTAGGGAGGACGAATGACCGAAATGTTCATGCAATGACACAAATGAACTTATTGGATGCACAAGATAGGTTAAAACCCCTAATTAGACAAGAATAAGACTAGGGAGGACGAAAATGACCTAAATGTTCATGCAATGACACAAATGAACTTATTGGATGCACAAGATAGGTTAAAACCCCTAATTAGACAAGAATAAGACTAGGGAGGACGAAAATGACCTAAATGTTCATCCAATGACACAAACACACCTATTGGATGCACAAGATTCGTTTAAAACCTTAATTGGACAAGAATAAGCCTAGGGAGGACGAAAATGACCGAAATGTTCATGCAATGACACAAACACACCTAATGGATGCACAAGGTTGGTTAAAAATGCTAATTGGACAAGAATAAGCCTAGGCAGGACGAAAATGACCTAAATGTACATCCAATGACACAAATGAACCTATTGGATGCACAAGATTGGTAAAAAACCCTAGTTGGACAAGAATAACTCTAGGGAGGACGAAAATGACCTAAATTTTCATCC
>NW_027333670.1:14237-15041 GCF_000331145.2 Cicer arietinum
ACCTATTGGATGCACAAGATTGGTTAAAAACCCTAATTGAACTAGAATAAACCTCGGGAAGATAAAAATGACCTAAATGTTCATCCAGTGACACAAATCAACTTATTGGATGCACAAGATTGGTTAAAAACTTTAATTGGACAAGAATAAACCAAGGGAGGACAAAAATGACCTTAATTTTCATCCAATGACACAAACACACCGATTAGATGCACAAGATTTGGTAAAAACCCTAGGTTTACATGAATAACTCTAGGGAGGACGAAAATGACCTAAATTTTCATCCAACGACACAAACACACCTATTGGATGCACAAGATTGGTTAGAAACCCTAATTGGACAAGAATAAGCCAAGGGAGGACGAAAATGACCTAAATGTTCATCCAATGACACAAACACGCCTATTCGATGCACAAGATTGGTTAAAAACCCTAATTGGACAAGAATAAGCCAAGGGAGGACGAAAATGACCTAAATGTTCATCCAATGACACAAACACGCCTATTCGATGCACAAGATTGGTTAAAAACCCTAATTGGACAAGAATAAGCCAAGGGAGGACGAAAATGACCTAAATGTTCATCCAATGACACAAACACACCTATTGGATGCACAAGATTCGTTTAAAACCCTACTTGGACAAGAATAAGCCTAGGGAAGACGAAAATGACCTAAATGTTCATCCAATGACACAAACACACCTAATGGATGCACAAGGTTCGTTAAAAATCCTAATTGGACAAGAATAAGACTAGGCAGGACGAAAATGACCTAAATGTACATCCAATTACACAAATGAACCT
>NW_027333671.1:0-1037 GCF_000331145.2 Cicer arietinum
CCAATCTTGTGCATCCAATAAGTTCATTTGTGTCATTGGATTAACATTTAGGTCATTTTTGTTATCCCTAGGCTTATTGTTGTCCAATTAGGGTTTTTAAGAAATTTTGTGCATCGAATAGGTGTGTTTGTGTCATTGGATGATCATTTAGTTCATCTTCGTCCTCGCAAGGCATATTCTTGTCCAGTTAGGGTTTTTAATCAATCTCGTGGATCAAATAGGTGTATTTGGGTCATTAAATGAAAACTTATGTCATTTTCGTCCTCCCTAGGCTTATTATTTTTCAATTAAGGTTTTTAATCAATCTTGTGCAACCAGTAGGCGTGTTTGTGTCATTGGATGAACATTTAGGTCATTTTCGTCCTCCCTGGGATTATTGTTGGCCAATTAGTGTTTTTAACCAATCTTGTGCTTCCAATAAGTTCATTTGTGTCATCGGATTAACATTTAGGTCATTTTCGTCATCCATAGGCTTATTCTTGTCCAATTAGGATTTTTAACCAATTTTGTGCATCCAATAGGTTTGTTTGTGTTATTGGATGAACGTTTAGTTCATTTTCGTCCTACCTAGGCTTATTCTCTTCCAATTAAGGTTTTTAACCAATTTTGTGCATCCTATAAGTTTGTTTGTGTCATTGGATGAACATTTAGGTCATTTTCGTTTTCCGTAGGTTTATCCTTGTCCAATTTGGGTTTTTAATTAATCTGGTGCATCAAATAGGTGTGTTTGTGTCATAGGATGACAATTTAGGTCATTTTCGTCCTCCCATGGCTTATTCTTGTCCAATTAGGGTTTTTAATCAATCTTGTGCATCCAATAAGTGTGTTTAAGTCATTGGATGGCCATTTAGGTCATTTTCATCCTCCTAGGCTTATTCTTGTCCAATTAGGGTTTTTAACCAATCTTGTGCATCCAATAAGTTCATTTGTGTCATTGGATTAACAGTTAGGTCATTTTCGTCATCCCTAGGCTAATTCTTGTCCAATTAGGGTTTTTAACAAATTTTGTGCATCCCATAGGTTTGTTTGTGTCATTG
>NW_027333672.1:0-1210 GCF_000331145.2 Cicer arietinum
TTAACCAAACTTGTGCATTTAATAAGTACATTTGGGTCATTGGATGAACATTTAGGTCAATTTTCTCCATCTTAGGCTTATTCTTGTTCAATTAGGGTTTTAAACCATTCTTGTGCATCCAATAGGTGTTTTGTGTCATTGGATGAACTTTTAGGTCATTTTCGTCCTCCATAGGCCTATTCTTGTCCAATTAGGGTTTTTAACCAATCTTGTGTCTCCAATATGTGTGTTTGTGTCATTCGATGAACATTTAGGTCATTTTCGTCCTCCATAGGCCTATTCTTGTCCAATTAGGGTTTTTAACCAATCTTGTGTCTCCAATATGTGTGTTTGTGTCATTCGATGAACATTTAGGTCATTTTCGTCCTCCATAGGCTTATTCTTGTCCAATTAGGGTTTTTAAACAATTTTGTGCATCCAATTGTTGTGTTTGTGTCACTGGATGAACATTTAGGTGACTTTCGTCCTCCCTAGGCCTATTCTAGTCCAATTAGGGTTTTTAATCAATCTTGTGTATCCAATAAGTGTGTTACTGTCATTGGATGAAAATTTAGGTCATTTTCGTCCTCCATAAGCTTATTCTTGTCCAATTAGGGTTTTTAACCAATCTTGTGAATCTAATAACTACATTTGTGTCATTGGATGAACATTTAGGACATTTTCATCCTCCCTACGCTTATTATTGTCCAATTAGTGTTTTTAACCAAACTTGTGCATTTAATAAGTAAATTTGGGTCATTGGATGAACATTTAGGTCAATTTCGTCCATCTTAGGCTTATTCTTGTTCAATTAGGGTTTTAAACCATTCTTGTGCATCCAATAGGTGTTTTGTTTCATTGGATGAACTTTTAGGTCATTTTCGTCCTCCATAGGCCTATTCTTGTCCAATTAGGGTTTTTAACCAATCTTGTGTCTCCAATATGTGTGTTTGTGTCATTCGATGAACATTTAGGTCGTTTTCATCCTCCATAGGGTTATTCTTGTCCAATTAGGGTTTTTAAACAATTTTGTGCATCCAATAGGTGTGTTTGTGTCACTGGATGAACATTTAGGTCACTTTCTTCCTCCCTAGGCCTATTCTAGTCCAATTAGGGTTTTTAACCAATCTTGTGTATCCAATAAGTGTGTTACTGTCATTGGATGAAAATTTAGGTCATTTTCGTGCTCCATAAGCTTATTCTTGTCCAATTAGGGTTTTTAACCAATCTT
>NW_027333673.1:0-1249 GCF_000331145.2 Cicer arietinum
TGCATGCACAAGATTGGTCAAAAACCCTAATTGGACAAGAATAAGCCTAGGGAGAACGAAAATTATCAAAATGTTAATCCAATGACACAAATGAACCTATTGGATGCACAAGATTGGTTAAAAACCCTAATTGGACTAGAATAAGCCTAGGGAGGACGAAAATGACCTAAATGTTCATCCAATGACACAAACACACCTATTGGATGCACAAGATTGGTTAAAAACCCTAATTGGACTAGAATAAGCCTAGGGAGGACGAAAATGACCTAAATGTTCATCCAATGACACAAACACACCTATTGGATGCACAAGATTGGTTAAAAACCCTAATTGGACTAGAATAAGCCTAGGGAGGACGAAAATGACCTAAATGTTCATCCAATGACACAAACACACCTATTGGATGCACAAGATTGGTTAAAAACCCTAATTGGACAATAATAAGGCTAGAATTGGCGAAAATGACCTAAATGTTAATCCAATGACACAAATGAACTTATTGAATGCACAAGATTGGTTAAAAACCGTAATCGGACTAGAATATGTTGGTATCAGTGACCTCGCAATAACAGAAAATATATCAGGTTTCGTTACAAAATTAATCAGTATCAAGTGCACAGCGGAATTTAAATTTTGTGGCATGCAAAGTTAGCAATATAGAAAATTAAAGAGAGAGGGTTAGAGAAGAAGACACAGAGATTTATCCTGGTTCGGTTGTTCAACGACAACCTACGTCCAGTCCTGAAAATCCAATCGGATTTCAGATTTTCTTCTCCTTCAATAGAAAGAATCAATTACAAAGATTTTCCAGTTTCCTCCCTGAAACCTATCAATCTCTAATTATGTCTTTCCTATTGAATACCCTCTGATCCTTGTAGACACTCAGCAGCCTATCACAGAATCAAAGTACGACTCTTTCTTGTTGAGCCCTCTCAACCAAGAAAGTAGCCACCAGTTTCAAGCTGGCTTTTCTTGCGTTCTATTCCTTTCAAAGATTTATTACAGAATGAATAAAAGATGTAAAACAAAAGAGTCTTCAATCTTTATGAATGTTGCTCCTCACAAATCTGGATATTCAAGGATTGTTCATGAGCACATTATCATTTCTCTTAGATTGTCAACAAACTGTATTGAAATCTGTAATCACAATTATGAAGTCGTTAGTTTGTTGTTATAAACAGTTAAAAGTATTATGAGAAATTATGAAAGTTATGAATTGTTATGAAAAAGTTATTAGAATAAAGATTGA
>NW_027333674.1:0-1486 GCF_000331145.2 Cicer arietinum
ATATAAAAAATACCAAAGGTGCGATGAAAATCTACTAGAATGAAAAAGAAATGTCAAAACATGCGTGTGTGTGTGTGTGTGTGTGCACGCTAAAACATTTAGGATGAGATAATTAATAGGACATATTTTATACCAACAAATATGCATGGATTGTAGTGAGAAGATGGAAGGTTTACATGAAGAGCTTTTGTGTGTGAGTTTTCAATATATGTATATGATGTGTGAGATGCAAAAGCTAAATTGAGAAATTAAAGATGTAAGATGAATTGTAGAAGCTTATCAAAGTGCTACATAAGAATATAAACGATGTGGTGCAAATACTATGATGTGGCACACAAGGATGTAAGTTGTTATTCAATTAATTTATGAGTCTATTTTAATATATTATATAGATGATGACTAGTGTTTGACTTAAATTTTTATGAACTCTTTAACTAATATGCTTATGACACCCCTTAGCAAGACAAAAAAAATTGACTAATTTTTTTTTTTTTTTTTTATTGTCTCTTAACTTATTTTCTAATTTCACTTTGGTCTCTCAATTCTTTTTTATTCTGTATTGGTTGCTTAACTATACTTCCCTTAGTTAGATTGGTTCTTTCTGTCATTCATATTTAAACTTTTATCGTCAATTTGAGTCCACCACATTGATCTCATATCAATGTCATCACAATACAAACTAATTTTCCTATGAAATTTAAATATTTCATTGAAAAACTTGTCCAAAATTAGTAAATGCACAATTACAATTACTCATAAATTCATCTTTTATATCATTAAATTTTGTCGGCAAATTTGTTTATGTGCAAATGTCATTGATGTGAAATTAACTTGGATAAATCACATATTTAATTATAGTGTCACATTAAAATGTCTAACAACAAAAGATTACAAATGAGCTATTTTAATTGATATTTTATAATGTCATTAATGTATTTGTCAATTCACAAAGTTCAATGACTAATTTGATCAACGCTTATCATTTTAGGGACCAATTTTCATATTCACTCTGATATTTTGATAAGATCTTAATATTTCATTACAATAATTCGAGAAAATTGTCAAATTTGCGTAATATAATTTAAAGACCAATGATGCAGACTAAATTTCCAAAGCGAGGGTATATTTTTTTTTTCAAAAGAATTTAAAATAAAGCAGAGAAATAAATAAAGAAATGCCTTTGGATAAATAATTGAGTCATTATAATTTACAAGCAGCGGAAAAGTTACTCCAATTATAAATCCAAACCATTTACCCAACAACAAATGGTACATGTAACCCATCGAAAATAACATGTCAAGCTGACAATATTAGTATAGGTACAGTCTTCCATTTTAAAATAAATGCAATACAAAAGAAAGACATATGTTCCCTCTGTGACAACCTAGTCTGATCATTAAATTTTCCCATTAAGCATATCCTATTCCGACCCGACCCCATTAAATGTGACAAGAAAGTGATTACCTATGCCTCTGATAATCACATC
>NW_027333675.1:0-5343 GCF_000331145.2 Cicer arietinum
TCATCCAATGACACAAACACACCTATTGGATGCACAAGATTGGTAAAAAAACCCTAATTGGATAATAATTAGCCTAGGGTGGACGATAATGACCTAAAAGTTCATCCAATGATACAAACGCACCTATTGGATTCACAAGATTGTTTAAAAACCCTAATTGAACAAGAATAAGCCTAGGAAGGAATAAAATGACATAAATGTTAATCCAATGACACAAATGAACCTATTGGATGCACAAGATTGGTTAAAAACCCTAATTGGACTAGATTAAACCTAGGGAGGACGAAAATGACCTAAATGTTCATCCAATGACACAAATGAACCTATTGGATGCACAAGATTGGTTAAAAGTCCCAATTGAACTAGAATAAACGTATGGATGACGAAAATGACCTAAATGTTAATCCAATGAGACAAACACACCTATTGGATACAAAAGATTGGGTAAAAACCCTAATTGGACAAGAATAATCCTAGGGAGCACGAAAATGACCTAAATGTTCATCAAATGACACAAACACACATATTAGATGCACAAGATTGGTTAAAAACCCTAATTGGACTAGATTAAACCTAGGGAGGACGAAAATGACCTAAATGTTCATCGAATGACACAAACACACCTATTGGATGGACAAGATAGGTTAAAAATCCGAGTTGGACTGGAATAAACCTATGGAGGATGAAAATGACCTAAATGTTCATCCAAGGACAAAAATGAACTTATTGGATGCACAAGATTGGTTAAAACCCTATTTGGACAAGAATAAGCCTAGGGAGGACGAAAATGAACTAAATGTTCGTCCAATAACACAAACACACCTCTTGGATGCACAAGATTGGTTAAACACCCTAATTGGACAACAATAAGCCTAGGGTGGATGAAAATGACATAAATGTTAATCCAATGACACATATGAACATATTGGATGCACAAGATTGGTTAAAAACCCTAATTGGACTAGAATAAACCTTGGGAGGACGAAAATGACCTAAATGTTGATCCAATGATACAAACACACCTATTGGTTGCACAAGATTGGTTAAAAATCATTATTGGACAAGAATAAGCCTAGGGTGGACGAAAATGACCTAAATGTTCATCCTATGACACAAACACACGTATTGCATGTACAAGAGTGGTTAAAAACCCTAATTGAACTAGAATAAGCCTAGGGAGGAGTAAAATGACATAAATGTTAATCCAATGACACAAATAAACCTATTGGATGCACAAGATTGGCTAAAAATCCTAATTTGACTAGAATAAACCTATGGAGGACGAAAATGACCTAAATGTTAATCCAATGAGACAAACACACCTATTGGATGCAAAAGATTGGTTAAACACCCTAATTGGAAAAGAATAAGCCTAGGGAGGACCAAAATGACCTAAATGTTCATCCAATGACACAAACACACCTATTGGATGCACAAGATTGGTAAAAAACCCTAATTGGACTAAAATAAACCTAAGGCGGACGAAAATGAGCTAAAAGTTAATCCAATGACACAAATGAACTTATTGGATGCACAAGATTGGTTAAAAACTCAAATTGGACAAGAATAAGCCTAGGGAGGACAAAAATGAATTAAATGTTCATCCAATGACACAAACACACCTTGTGGATGCACAAGATTGGTTAAAAACCCTAATTGGACAATAATAAGCCTAAGGTGGACGAAAATGACCTAAATGTTCATCCAATGACACAAACACACCTATTGCACGCTAAAGATTGGTTAAAAACCCTAATTGGACAAGAATAATCCTTGGGAGGACGAAAATGAAATAAATGTTTATCCAATGACACAAACACAACTCTTAGATGCATAAGATTGGTTAAAAACCCTAATTGGACTAGAATAAACCTAAGGAGGACGAAAATGACCTATTGGATGCACAAGATTGGTTAAAAACCCTAACTGGACAAGAATAAGCCTAGGGTTGACGAAAATGACCCAAATGGTCATCGAATGACACAAACACACCTATTGGATGGTCCAGATTGGTTAAAAACCCGAGTTGGACTGGAATAAACGTATGGAGGATGAAAATGACCTAAATGTTCATCCAATGACACAAATGAACTTATTGGATGCACAAGACTGGTTAAAACCCTAATTGGACAATAATAAGCCTAGGGTGGACGAAAATGACCTAAATGTTCGTCCAATGATACAAACCCACCTATTGGATTCACAAGATTGGTTAAAAACCCTAATTAATCAAGAATAAACCTTGGAAGTACGAAAATGACCTAAATGTTAATCCAATGACACAAATAAACTTATTGGACGCACAACATTGGTTAAAAACCCTAATTGGACAAGAATAAGCCTATGGAGGACGAAAATGAACTAAATTTTCATCCAATGACACAAACACACCTATTGGATGCACAAGATTAGTTAAAACCCTAATTGGACAAGAATAAGCCTAGGGAGGACGAAAATGACCTAAATGTTCATCCAATGATACAAACACACCTATTGGATGGACAAGATTGGTTAAAAACCCGAGTTGGACTGGAATAAACAAGGAGAGGATGAAAATGACTTAAATGTTCATCAAACGACACAAATGAACTTATTGAATGCACAAGATTGTTTAAAAACCCTAATTGTACAAGAATAAGCCTATGGAGGACGAAGATGAACTAAATTTTCATCCAATGACACAAACACACCTATTGGATGCACAAGATTAGTTAAAACCCTAATTGGACAAGAATAAGCCTAGGGAGGACGAAAATGACCTAAATGTTCATCCAATGACACAAACACAACTATTGGATGCTAAAGATTGGTTAAAAACCCTAATAGGACAAGAATAAGCCTAGGGAGGACGAAAATGACCTAAATGTTCATCCAATGACACAAACACACCTATTGGGTGGACAAGATTTGTTAAAAACACTAATTGGACAAGAATAAGCCTAGGGTGGACGAAAATGACCTAAATGTTCATCCTATGACACAAACTAACCTATTGGATGCCCAAGATTGGTTAAAAACCCTAATTGGACTAGAATAAACCTAGGGAGGACGAAAATGTCCTAAATGTTAATCCAACGAGACAAACACACCTATTGGATGCAAAAGATTGATTAAAAACCGTAATTGGACAAGAATAAGCCTAGGGAGGCCGGAAATGACCTTAATGTTCATCCAATGACAAAAACACACCTATTGGATGAACAAGATTGGTTAAAAACCCTAATTGGACAAGAATAAGCCTAGGGAGGACGAAAATGACCTAAATGTTCATCCAATGACACAAATGAACTTATTGGATGCACAAGATTGGTTAAAAATCCTAATTGGACAAGAATAATCCTATGGAGGACGAAAATGAACTAAATGTTCATCCAATGAAACAAACACACCTACAGTATGCACAAGATTGGTTAAAAACCCTAATTGGACAATTGTAACCCTAGGGTGGACAAAAATGACCTCAATGTTCATCCAATAATACAAACCCACCTATTAGATGCACAAAATTGGTTAAAAACCCTAATTGAAAAGGAATAAACCTAGGGAGGATGAAAATGACATAAATGTTCATCCAATGACACAAATGAACTTATTAGATGCACAAGATTGGTTACAAGAATAAGCTTAGGGAGGAGTAAAATGACATAAATGTTCATCCAATGACACAAATGAACTTATTAGATGCACAAGATTGGTTACAAGAATAAGCTTAGGGAGGAGTAAAATGACATAAATGTTCATCCAATGACACAAATGAACTTATTAGATGCACAAGATTGGTTACAAGAATAAGCTTAGGGAGGAGTAAAATGACATAAATGTTCATCCAATGACACAAATGAACTTATTAGATGCACAAGATTGGTTAAAAATCCTAATTGGACAAGAATATGCCTAGGGAGGACGAAAATGACCTAAATGTTAATCCAATGAGACAAACACACCTATGTGATGCAAAAGATTTGTTAAAAACCCTAATTGGACAAGAATAAGCCTAGGGTGGACGAAAATGACCTAAATGTTCATCTCCAATGACACAAACAGACTTATTGGATGCACGAGATTGGTTAAAAACCCTAATTGAACAAGAATAAGCTTAGGGAGGAGTAAAATGCTAAAGATTGGTTAAAAATCCTAATTGGACAAGAATATGCCAAGGGAGGACGAAAATGCACTAAATGTTGATCCAATGAGACAAACACACCTATTGGATGCACAAGATTAGTTAAAAACCGTAATTGGACAAGAAGAATGCTAGGGAGGACGAAAATGCACTAAATGTTGATCCAATGAGACAAACACACCTATTGGATGCACAAGATTAGTTAAAAACCGTAATTGGACAAGAATAATGCTAGGGAGGACGAAAATGAACTAAATGTTGATCCAATGAGACAAAGACACCTATTGGATGCACAAGATTGGTTAAAGACGCTAATTGGACAAGAATAAGCCTAGGGAGGACGAAAATGACCAAAATGTTCATCGAATGACACAAACACACCTATTGGATGCACAAGATTGGTTAAAAACCCGAGTTGGATTGGAAAAAACCTAGGGACGATGAAAATGACCTAAATGTTCATCCAATGACACAAATGAACGTATTGGATGCACAATATTGTTTAAAAACCCTAGTTGGACAAGAATAAGCCTAGGGAGGATGAAAATGACATAAATGTGCATCCAATGACATAAATGAACTTATTGGATGGACAAGATTGGTTAAAAACAATAATTGGACAAGAATAAGCCTAGGTTGGACGAAAATGACATAAATGTTTATCCAATGACACAAACCCATCTATTGTATTCACAAGATTGGTTAAAAACCCTAATTGGACAAGTATAAGCCAAGGAAGGATGAAAATGACATAAATGTTAATCCAATGACACAAATGAACTTATTGGATGCACAAGATTGGTTAAAAACCTTAATTGGACAAGAATACGCCTAGGGAGGACGAAAATGACCTAAATGTTCATCCAATGACACATACACACCTAGTGGATGCACAAGATTGGTCAAAAATCATTATTGGACAAGAATAAACCTAGGGATGATGAAAATAACCTAAATGTTAATCCAAACACACAAATGAACTTATTGAATACACAAGATTGGTTTAAAACCCTAATTGGATAAGAATAAGCCTAGGGAGGATGAAAATGACCTAAATGTTAATCCAATGACGCAAATGCACTTATTGGATGCATAAGATTGGTTAGAAACCCTAATTGGACAAGAATAAGTCTTGGGAGGACCAAAATGACCTAAATGTTCATCCAATGACACAAACACACCTATTGGATGCACAAGATTGGTTAAAAACCCAAATTTAA